>NC_066853.1:7687003-7863972 GCF_001640805.2 Lates calcarifer
GACACCACACACACATTTACAAACACTTGCATCGGACTATGTTTGGCTGTATGACAACACTATTGCCTGAATTTGGTTCATGTTCACATGTGATTTCACTGATGTTTGCGAAAACACCCTTGTGTACACATGCAGTCGACTGATGAAACACTTAATGCGACATTTCATTTACAAACATTTTACAACTCATCACTTTTATGTTTTGAGCAAAAATACAGTAATATATGTTTAAAATGTGTATAAACTTTTCATACAATTGAATGCAGCAGGAGGCACTTTCCACGAAACTTCCCTGCTTTTGGATGTTTAGAAAACGAAATATATTTTTGCTTAATATTCAGAACAGCATTTCTGTCTTTTAGTTATTTCAGCTTCCCTTCCTCACAACATTGACGAAAGTTAACGACACAACAACAACAACAATAATAATAATAATTTCTTGCTCATTTTCTGGTTTAAAAAGCTGCTGATGGAGTTCAGGCAGAGAGGCCATGGACTCTGAAAGGCAGTGCGCTAGTTGGCGGGGCGAAGGGAGGAGGAGCTGATGAAGGAGGGAAACCCTGTGAGGCAGCTGCGTTTTCTGCTGGAGGGAAATACATCGAGGCTCCCTGGATGAGCAGGACAGGACAAAGGAGAGAAAGAAAATAAAAGAAAGGAAGGAAACAAAAAAAGAAGCTGACCACAGACTTCAAGTCATATGTCCTTTGTGTGTACTAAACACTGCAATTTATGATAATCTACAACAAATGTTACGAGAGTTCTCACAATAATTTCTAGCATTGTGTCTTTTGTTTGCTTATGAAAAGCAAATTGAGTCCTTGTTTTGCCAATGATCAAATATAGAGATTTTTTTACAAGCTTTCAGCCATATCTCACGGTTTTTGTCAAACTGCTGTTTCTAATCAGGAATGAACTTTCACACTTTACCTTTGATTAGTTTCTACTGATGTCAATTCCAGTAAACAGGTTATAAAGACAGGTTTATAGTTTTGATAAAAATACAGCATTCTTGCTTCTAAACACATGAGGTTTACTGCTCAAATCAAAGGTAAAATGCCACAACCAATAAGCTGATCAAATGTGGGTGGTCTGGTGCAGAGACTTCAACAGTCTTTTTCAATAACTTCTGTTTGATTATTTGCAGGGACTCCATGGAGATTTCATTTAAACAATGCTTTTCTCATCAAAACACATTGTGTAAGATCTATTACACATAGTAAATGCATTTCATACGTCGCAATACATATATAAAGAGTATTTTTAAACTTTTTGTGGTAACTGCTGGTAACAGTGAGCGCATCTGAGCAGCTACTTTGACAAAAATACAACCAAAGAGCAACTGGTGCATGAGTTACAGTGCAACCAAACAAACTTTTTAGATTCTTTTTTGATGAAACACTGGTGCATTTAATGGCCTCACAGACCACCTCCTTCTACCATGCTGCTGTCGCTTTCATCTCTTTCTGAAAAGGTTCCTTATTACGACCTCCTACACAGTCGCTATGTTTGTTCTTAGAAACTCTCGACTTTAGCTGCCCTCTAGTGGACGGATTCGATGCCAACGTAAAGAACGCATGGAAGTACGTGGACAGTGATGGTTACATCAATAAACAAAAATAAAATAAAAAAAACTAAACAAAGTGGGTTTTAGTTTCCATTACCTCATACTAGACAAAACTAAAGATAATAAAATGACTTGTGAATGACTGTAACTAAAACTAATATGTTTTTGTATTAAAACATGCACCAAAACTAATACAGATGATATCTTATATCCATAAAATTTTTATGTAATACTTTTTTTTTACACCAGTCTTACTCACTCAGTTTCATTTTTGCAAGGCTGTACTTGTGTTGTTTTTACTTTTTAAGTTTTTCGTGCCCCTGTGTGAAACAAGTGAGATCCATTATCTCAGTGTTGATGGAGCTCATTCAAACCCTGCCCTGAAACACAGTCTACAGAGAAATCAGTAGGGCAATTCTTGGATATATACATGGTTTTCTTCACTCAACGCCATAAGGTTTTCAAAGCTGCAATTTGTGTCAAAACTTTGAGTCCTTCTGTGAGTCACAACTCAAATGTGAACACATGGAAATATACATAAAAATCACAGGATAAAGATGCTCCTTGAACTCGCCTTAAAATGATGTTTTTAAGATTTCTTCGGTATCAGTGTAAATCCTGTGGTAGTGTTTTGTACATCAGTGGGTACATCTGAAGCAAGAACTGCTAATGGTTCATTCAGCAGACTTTTAATGCCTAATTTGCCTCAATGAAAACAAATATAGAAAAGAAACAGGGCTCAGGTTGTTTAAGTTTTGTCTGAGCCCACAGTGTCAGACTTTGAACGTACGGAAAAACTAGACTATACACATATTTATGTAATGGTTATCTTGTGCTTGTGTTGGTGTGTGTGTGTTTGTGTGTGTCGACCGCACACTGACTGGGTGGGACTGATGAACTGTGTGCACGTTGGCATCCATCAGCAGAGGAGCTGTGGGGGAAGACGGCGCGCTCTCGGAGGGCTTGGTCACAGGGCCACTGCTCTTCTGACACAAAGAAACACACACACACACACACACACAATGTTATTGTAAGTGCAAAGAACCATTAACGCACAGACAATATCCATCAACCATGTAACAATCTTTTAATTTCATTATAACATAAACATAAATGTCCGTGCACAGACATCACATTCAGCCATTAAAAAATGATGATGATTAAAATTATCTGTTGATAAGTTTGGGAACACACTCTGATTACATTACGTTGTTTTAGCCCTGATTATGGAAAGTCTGAACCATATATTGTTTAGAATGTTGACATTTCAAATCTCTCACCTCCAAAACTGAGCATCAGGCCAGTTGGACCCATCCCAATCAAAACAAGTCTTGGATTTATGACTAGAATGTGTACAAATCCAAATGTTGATCCTATATGTTGAATAACTGAAAACTGGACAGAGATTAAACTTGCGTCAAATGGTTATAGCAAGTGGTGACAGAGATAGATTTGGTAAAAAGGGCTCTGCTGTAAACAGAATCATTATCCTTCTTTGATATTAAAACTTAAAGCCCTTGGAAAATATTCACAAATAAAGGCATCAACCAATCACAGACTGCACACAGTAGTTTGTCCTCTGCCTCCTCAGATGTGCCACTAGCATCAGCTTGTGTATATTTGCAGGCATGGATTTCACATTTTTGTGTTGTAAAGGCCTTTATCTGGTCACGTGCAATTGTCCCTGCAAAAACCTTAATGACTCTGGGCCTCAGTGTTGTTTTGGTCCCCATTTGGGTGGTCTGATAGAAAAGCTAGATTAAAAAGCTGCAATGCAATGAATATAAATATTTTTCCACGAAGAAAAAGATGGGACAGAAAATTCCAGAGAATAAGTCACCACTCCTACAGTTATTGGAAATTTAATGGACTCTGATATTAAAAGTTTTAGACACACAACAGTCATAACAGTGTGTCTCATAAGTGGAAGCATGTAAATATGGGACGTGGAATGTGGGAGAGCAACTGACAGATCAGTGATTTAAGAATTACATTAAATTTCAGAACATATGGAGGAAAAAAAGAGTAACACCTGATACAAAGATAACAGAGAGAACTATGGCAGTTGAGGGAGTCTGCTTCCTAAATTGTAGCTGATAAAGAATATTTTTTTGCACGATGCGATGAAAAGATAACAGTTCTGGCAGCATTCAGCAAAGCATGACGGCAGGATGGAGGCTGTGTGGTCTGTTGTCAGCCTTCTTCTGCAGAGTTTGGGGTCACTCAGACCAGATCAGCTCAATCTCTGGCAGCACAGAGCGCAGCGAGCTCCTCAGGAATCACGAAAACACTCTGTTTCAAGCAGGCGGGGCCGGCGGAGGCAGAGATTTACAACTGCAAAACTGATGCTGAAGACGAAAATTTAGACTGTGTCAAATAAGGAGAGTCTGGTGGGGTAAATGTCTTTGACTCACTTGCTGCATCTCAATTCGCGCACTTCCGTACTCATGCTTGTTACTTTGAGTGCACACTGGCAAGTATGGAAACATGCAGTACATTGTAAGTACCAGGATGGTGCACTGAACAGTGGACATTTGTTACTCTCAACGGGTGCCATCTTGGCTACGTAACAGAAAAGGAGAGACCACCAACGTGTTTTCAAACTTTAAAGAAAATGGCGGCCAGGGAAGGAAGACTTGTCAGCACTGATAGTGAAGTCATTTATATATTGCATGAAACAGTGGGTACACACAAGAAAAGTGTAATGTTCATTTTTAACTGAGTAAAGCAGTCAATGGCTACTTTGGCGGGCAGCAATCACGGTCACATGGTCATAATTTTCTCTGTTAGTTTTACAAGCAGAAGATGCAGCAGGAAGAGTGGAGGAATGCCTCTGGTACCAGGGCTTAACATCCAGAGACAGTCCTGGTTAATACTGCTGTTTTTCAGTTTTTATCAGCTTTCGTGGCCCACTTTTCCAGCTTAACATCCTATCTTTGCTGGTTTTACTGCTACCCTGGTGCCAGTGGGAGATAAAGAGTCAGAAAGAACAGATTGAAGTTGCATTTGTGTTAAGAGCTATGCTGTTAGCTTGAATATTTAGAGTAATAGTCCAGACATCAAGTCATTCCCTGTTTAAAGTTGTATAGTATAACTGTTTTGTTGCTGTGTAACCATCTCTGAAATCTTTGTAATGAACTCCAGGCTTCTCCTGAACCCACTGCTTCACTTTCCTTTTCAGTGTAATTCTCATCAGCTGATCATGGTGGGATGATACTAACTGACAGGTCTGGAGACTCAGTTTACATCATACTCGGAGCCAAATAAAATCTGCGCACAATAAGACCCACATTGACCCTGCATTTTAGAGAACTGTGAACATCAAATGGACAATATCTTCTGGACTCCATAACCCACATCCTCATACTGCGCTCTTATCCATGTCTCCTTGTGCAGCTTTTGTGCACAGAACAATAAGTGAAAGTGGCTTGAGGTCAGGTAGGTTTAGACTTTACCCTGTGGTTGGATGCAATCAGTTTTCTCTGTCATAGCAAACTTTATGCTACAGGTCTTATTTGTGGTATGGTTGGCTGGATATGACCTTCCATAGACCTTCAGGCTGTCAATTCAATTTGATCCGCAACTCGGCTGACTATACAATAATGTAGTCCTGCAAGTAAAAGTCAGAGCAACCAGCATCCAGGAACTTTAAAAGAATGTGCAGGCAGATTGTTTTTGTCAACAAGTGTTAATTGTTGGCTTTTCTTATTTGAAAAAACTGTGATGAGGTTGCAATTTGTGCTTACAACCCTGTCTACACTGTTTCATGTTCCACCTCATTTTATACTTTTCCCTACAGTGTAAATAGTCCCTTACCAATTCTGCTGTTAAGATTAATGCATAGAAAGTCAGTAGAAGTGCAAAAATATGTGAACAGACACAGATTCAGTCTATGTGACGTGAATGTAGACAATGACGCTTCTGCTCAGATCGTTCTGGCATTCTTCTGCCACCTAGTGGCCAAAAATCAATTAATGCACCTTTAAAGTCTCAGTGAAACGTCAGAGCGTCTTTAGCCTCAGTAAACTGGATTACTGGATTAAAAAGTAGCTATGATTTGAGGAATATAGGGCACAGTGAGATATGGAGGAGTAGGACTGTCCACCTGCATCCTCCTGTTAGACCAGGAGGAGAGGGACAAGAACTAAATGAATATATTTCTATGTGAATAAAGTCTTTACCAGCTGAAATCCAAACACACGCCTCTTACTATGAATCTGCTCTGCTAGCTACCCACACCAGCTAACGGTCAAGTGTGTGGACACATGTATGTAACCTCCCTCGAGTTCAGGATGAGTCATTAAATACTTTTTTGTTGTTATTTACTCATATTTAGAATGATAAATAACAAAAGATAAATTAACAATTGACATAGGGACACAGGATTAGATTGTGGAAAATGATTTTCATTTCACTGTATCAGCTGTTTCACTGTCCAAAGTTTGTGAGCCTGAAAACTCATCATGTTTTCAGTTGGAGTCAAATATCAGTAAAGTAACCTTTCATTTTCAACAATTCATGTAATGTGTTTAAAATTAAAATACCTGAATAAGCTAAATTTATTATTATATTATATATTTAGATTTTTGACAAATCTGAACCTTTATGAAAATGTGTCTTACCGAGTCCTTGATGCTGCCGAGCACCGCTGTGGTCAGTATCCCTGTGAAGAAGGCCACAAGGTTGAGGCCGGTGAGGGTCCAGATCAAAATGTAGATGGTGAAAACTTCCTCGCAGCTTCGTACTCCAACAAACTCATAGTAGTTGCTGAGGTAGCCTCCACTGCAGAGAAAACAACAGCTCTGTTTATTATTATGTTTTTTAAACTGTTAGAAGAGAAAATGAATAAATGGCAAGACTACGCCTGTGAGTTTGGTGACAGTTCTGAAATGATGGCTGAGTTCATTTAAACTGAGATGATATGGCAGTGGCATTGTCTCACTTGGCGCAGTTGTACAGGTCGCAGCAGTAGCAGGTCCCACTTCGTACTGTCATGGTACAGGACTCCTTTAGATTCCAACAAGACACCTGAAAAAGAAAACAGCTAAGTCCAAAACAATCGTAGCAGAAATCTACCTCCAGAGAAAATGGGATTATATCTAACCAAGCTTGCATTAATTGAAATTCAGATGTGATATCTTGTCTGAATTCAAGACAATATATTTTCCTTGTATATGTCTGTACATCTTTACTCACAGAGGTGTAGAAATTCTCGTAGATGTAGCTGCCGCCGCTGCTGTAGAACTGGCATCTCTCTGCTTTCAGTGGACGCATGTCCTGGCAAAAGTTAACATATGAAGAAATATCATCCACGCAGCCCCAATCAATCTTACTTAAGAATGAAAGAAATGAGAAATGAAAAACAAACAAACATTTATTGGACAAGATAATCCAGATGGCTGTGTGCACAGACCAACTACACATCTGAGTAAAGAAGTGATGAGTTTGGAGTCTGTTTGTGATAAACTGGAGAGCGCTTTCCCAAAACTCACTCAATCCACTCTGAACAAAATGTTTATGGTTCTTTTACATTGTTAAATTGAATTTTACCCCAGTGGAAACGGCTTCTCTAAAATCCACAGTAACGATGGGTGATTTTTTTGGATTTGAGTTTAGTTCATTAAGATTGTTTTGAAGTATTTTATGAAACCCAACAATTCAGACTTTGACAGCAAGGTCACAGGCCTATTTTCACCATTGTTCCTGGTTCTGTGCTTTTGTGGTTTGATTTGGACCAACAATGATGTTGACTGGTCATACACAGCTTTGGAAAATGCTTTTCCTTTCACTGTATAATAAAATAAAACACAACAAAGATGGAAATATCCAGTTGCTGTTGTCTAGTTGATGATGTTGTCTGTACTGATCCCCCTCCCAAAACTGAGATGGTACATATGAAGGAGTTTATTTACATTTTTGACATATTCAGCTATATGTATATGAATATCCTGAACATAAAATATATTTAATTTATTATATAGGATAAAAAGGAATGCAGACATATACCATCCTTATCTAGTTTAGAATACATGGAGGACAGGTGAGATGTTGTTCTTTAAACTCTTGCACATCATAATTTACCGCACGGAGAATAGAGTCAAAGAATCAAGGCCAAAGGTCTGACACGGTAAAGCACGATGACAAGAAAAGAATTTATTCTCAGAGGAAGGTATGCACTCATAACTCCTCTATATGCTGTAAGCACCACAGTGCTATAATTATAACATTATATCATTTTATCTTTCAAAGGAGTCAGTTATACCCACAAACAAAGTGTACCTGTCATGCAGTGCGATGCTGCACTGCATGTAATTCTTTTCTTAACCTCTTAACACACACATTATGGTATTTTGTAAAGAGTACAAACAGTTCAAGATGCCAGTGTGTTTCCTTTACTACTGTGCTGACATGCAATATCTCCTATAACCTTTTCTGCTTTCAACTCATTGTCAAATTTTAAAGGACTGAGCTCGATCTGATCACAGCACCAGCATCTGATCTAAAAAAAACAAACAAACATCACCACGTCAGACATTATTTGAAATTAACATCCCACCCCTTTTTACTGTGTGGTATAAAAAGGATAAATACAACCGTAGCTGTAAAATGTCGAAAATACTAGTCAAAAACAAGACTCAAGTGCATCACCGATAGCAATTGTGAATTAGTGTGAGTGCATAGAGACAACTTAATGGAAGTAACTGTTGTCTCTCTCTGAATGAGTCTTCTCAGGTCAAGCAGATCCAAATGAAATTTATCCTTACTTTGCTTTTGTAACCTGTTGAATGTTCTTTTAGGGAGGCAGCTCAGTCTTTATCACACCAACATTTATCACATTCAGTCACATTCTCTCAAGAACCCTCAGTCATCCAGGTCATCACATATCTGGACTTGTTAAGCCAAAACCAACTGGACTTCCTCCAGGTCTCCAGCACTGATGGATCCTCTTGGACAAAAAAAGTCTCAGAGACCAAGACAGTATGCTTTCATGACTGGTAATGTATGAGGTCCAAAAAAAAAAAAAGAAAAGCTGACAAATGTCATAAAGACTGGGCTTTAATTTGTGGATAAAATTTTCATGGATAAAACTGTGTAAAAGTGTCAGTCATCTATAGTGTTACAGTTCACACATGCGAGTGCAGGTAACTCACCATGCTTAACACAATACAGGCGCCATCAATCACCACGCACAGAAAAGAGGTGATGATCCCAAAGCTGAGGAATACGATCGCAGCCGTCAGCTGAAGAAAGAACAAAGGAAGAAGCAGAAATATTATGATATCGTGAGCAAATTTGTCTGTATATATAGTATGTGTGTGAATGTTACTGTGCAAAATTCTTATGTTTTATAAGTGTATTTTTAAACAGGGCTTACTGAAATTTCTTCCCATTGTTGCAAACCACAGGTTAACAATGGTCGACACTGGTTAGACTCTGTAAACAAGTCTTTAAAGGTCTGTTATCAATCTCAGAAAAGAAATATGATAGTCTTCTTTGTTTACACAGCAGCTCCTCAAAATCATAACATTATTCCTGCCTTCTTGATAGCGAACAAATCAAGATAAATGTGTTAACACTGCGTAACTTATAGCCCCTGACTGTGCAGAGCTGAGACTCCATCTATCTATCTCTCCTTCATTCCTTCTCTTCATTTATCACAATCTCAATGTACCACAATCCAAAAAAATGTCAGCAGTTAAATCAATTGAAGATGGAAAATGAGGTTCCACTATCAATCATTATTCCACCTCAGTCATTTTCCTGTCTCCTCTGGTGAAAAGGACGAAAAAACATAAAATCAAATCAAAGCACAACCAGCTCTGTCCAAAAATCTCCTCCGATGGACGTCTTGTCCACAAATGCCCTTCGTGTCCTCTGTCGATAGGATGATGTGCTATTTTTTGACATTTCTGACATAAACCAGGATTGTTTAGACAGCATCCTTTGATAGCACATCAGGTAAAAATGATGTAATGATTAAGACTGCTCCACTGAGATCAAACTTGGATCATGTATGAACTGTGCTGCGCTCAGAAAAAAAAAAAAAAAAATCTGTTGTCTGTTTTAGATCTCTTCATGATTAAAGCTGCCTGAGCTTTTCTTAGGTTAGTTGGGTTTATGTGCTCCACTTTTTTCAGTCTATTTTATGTGTAATTATTCAATTTTTGACATTTATAAGACTAGTTTACATGCTAGCTAACCCTAGATAGCAATATTCAGTTGACATTACAATAACAACTTAGGAAATGTGGTTTCCTTTGTACTACACCTATACATTGTGTTTTTATGTTACGTTAGATTGAATACATGAATGGTATCAGGGTATTTAAGGTCAGTCTGTGTGTTTGATTATCTTCCATGCATAGAGAATGATGTAATGGAAAAGTTTTTACACCCCATAGCTGTACCTATAGAAACATGGGAAAGGTATATTATAAATACCAGGAGAAAGAAACCATAAATATTTGACCCAGGCGTGACATATGATACATGGAAGGAGAGCTAATTAACTTTTGGACGATTTACTGGGAGAACCCAAATAACATGATTATGGCAAGCCAGCACAGTTACACTAGCAACAACATACATGGTTCTTTCTTAAACAAATTAAATTACCTAATTTCCTGTTCTAACAGTGTAAACAACCATATGTCAGTTATGACAAGTGAATCTACCTTATTACTGGCCTGAAAACCAGACCAATCACTGAGGCAGGCCAGGCCACCTTATTACATTACTACACTTTAGACTGCCGTCACTTTGACACTGCTGTAAAAAGAAAAAACTCTATGTTGAGCCAGTTGTGAGCTAGGTAAGAATGATCAGCAGAAGCATGATTCACAAATTTACAAAGGTTGGAATAACAGTTGGCTGTAGTTGGCTCATGTAGAGTTGTATTTTAGTGAGGAGTGTGTGTTAAAGGAGTGGGCAGCAGATTAGCATCTACGTCTGGTTTTCTTTTTATTGCTACTGCAGTTATTTACTATGCAACATGAAAGAGCTGCAGTTTACAGGACAAAAAAAAGAACTGTGAACATGCTGCAGTTTGTTAAATAAAATAACACAAATAACTGTTAGATTCTGATAAATTCGGCTCGTTTGTGTGATAGCTGTCAGTTATAGCATCTGAGAAACATTTATTAATAAACAACAGACCAAAAACTGAATAATTGTCTCCACATCCCCCTTCTCAGACCATATCACAAATATTCACATATATTTACGATGATACTGGTGGCAGATTTACCACTTTAGGACCTTAGTAATGTTTTAAAACATGTCTGTAATTTCAGACGGACATGAAAAATGTTGCTGGCAGAGTTCCTCAGCTGTAGCTAGCAGGTGAATTAAGATTCACTAGCTAGCTAGTCTCCCAGTTTCAGACTGAGATCACTCCCTTAGCTACTACATACTGTAGCACACTACATTTACATTCCACCATCTTATCTGAAAGTCTGAATTCTGCATTTGTAAATTTATCCAACAGAGCGAGAAAAAAAATGGCGTTTATAGCATCTATTCCTCCTCCCACTTTGCATCTCCACTGCAACTTTATCTCTTGTGTTACTGTTTGTCCTCTAAGCCTCTGCCAGGAAATAATTAATATCTCCCTCAAAAATCCAGACATTTTAAAAGTGAAGATGAGACACAAGATGAGTTTTGAGAATATGATGAACAGGGGAATAGCAGCATCCACATTGATACAATTTAAAAGTCCTTGGTGTCACAGTGGGAGGCCTTCAGAGCAGCACTGCTGGTCACCATGAAAACATACTGCATGTCTCTCTTGGCCAATGTACACTCCCTCTTGGCAAGTCGGGACTGGGTGTGCGCAGGGAAAACATGAGGGAAAATTATAACGGAGGATGAGGTGTGTGTGTGTGTGTGTGTGTGTGTGTGTGTCAGATGAAGAGATACAGGAGGAGGAGGAGAGGATTATACCAGCTGCTTGCGGTTTTCTTCCAGGCGGAGTCCCAGAAGTCCCAGGAACGATCCAAGGGTCAGCTGCAGAGAGCAGAATGTAACGAATACAGTAAGTGTTATGCAAAATAAAGATAAGGTTCATTTTTATTGGAAACTGTAACACCTTGTTACGGTTTGCTTCCCATACCAAGGTAGAAAAAAAATCAGCAACATGAAGAACAATATGGCAGTATTAGCACTTAACAGCTATACGTACATGAAAACTGCACATGTGGTACAACTTTTAAAACACACAGTGTCTTTTAATGTTACACTGTTGTAAAAGGTGTTACATTTATAAAATTGTGCTTCTCTCAGGAGAAACATGGCTCAAATCTCACCACAGATTCATCCAGAAACTGATTTTGGTGGATGCAGTTATGGGGAAATTTGACACACTTCCAGAGGACCAGTCCAGTCCAGAAATTTTGACTGTCTGCCAAGTGCCTGTCACTGCAGGAAGCGCTCATATTGACATCTGACTGTCAGCCCACCTAAACTTGTGTCCGCCTATTAGAGGATCACAATGAGTGAATCTAAACTGTTGGCCTGGCGCTGTGAGACTAAAAGATTGCAGCTTTAATTTCATAATGGATATCACATGCTGGAGGATGGTTTGCTATGTTTCAAAACCTCCAGCTGATTTCCTGGTCGTTGCAAAACTTGAAAACCCAACATTTCCGAGTTTTGTTTCACCACATAAATCTGTCGTCTTGCTGTTTCAAGCCGAGTAAATCATGACGGGAGACAAATGAAAAACAACTTACAATAACTCCAGAGCTGTAGCCAGTCACATCCAGGCTCTCTGTTCGGGTGGTTGTGTAGACTCCCAGCACCACCAGCAGCAGGGACAGACTGAGCATGCCCAGCACCAGGCACAGAGCTCTCCTGACTCTCGCCATCATCTCTGAGAGAGAGGGAGATACACTCAGTCACGTTATGTGGCACAATGCAGGATGAAGAAAACACACTAAACTAGATTGCATGCCTGCCAGCTGTGAGCCTCTTGGCAGCTGCCTACCTGCATATTTCTAGTTTACTTTCAAGGTCAACAAAACAAACTTAATTTGATCAGGTTTAATTTAATTTCGCTTAATTTAATTCTAACAATAATATGATCCAAACCCAATGTCTCCATCTCGTCCAGTTCAAATGTCATAAATGTTTACAATGTTTACAAACAAACATCAGCTTTCAACCCTCAGGATATTTGAATTACACCACTGAGCAAATGTTCTTCATTAATCAGAAAAATAAAAGATTCTACGGAGAGATAATCCTACAGAGGAATAAATATCACAAAACAGCTGAAATCACTTAGTCTATAATTTTGTAAAATTGCAAAAAATTGTTGTGAAATACAGTAAATTATTGGATTCATTTCACGTCCTTCAAGAGAACAGCTGCTGGCAAACGCAAAAAAATATTCATCCAATTTTAAATAGATCTGAAAATTAGCAAAACAATGTCTGTCTAAGCCACAGTATTTCGTATCCTCTTCTTCATTTTCCAACATTTAATCATATCTATCAGTAATTTATACAGTCATCAGTCCACCAGAGTAACTTGTCTGGACATTAAATTTAATGTAACGGCCACTGATATGCTGTACCTGTATACTGTATAGTTTTTCTTTCCTTCCTTCTTTAATGAAAGACAACATTCATATGCAATGGTGTTAAATAAAAAGCATTTATTTACCTTGACGGAAATTACTATAACGATTTGAACTAGTAATAGAGTAATATAATTTAGGAGAACTGAATAGCATAAAGCAACACCACATATACTGCAGTTTGTGAGAAGATAGTACAGATAAACTAGTACTACTGTAAAAATAAAATGCCATTAAGTACAATATCATCAATATTCAATCATTGAATATACAAAGACATTTGCATGCAGTCCTCTTATAAGGCAAAAATACAAACTGAAATTCAAATTAAAAGTGAGCCTATCCTCATTACTAAACACCTTATCATGGTCATGTCTCTAACATCAGTATCTACACTATAATGAATCTACTGCTGGGTAATTACTCTTCATCTACAGGGTCTCTGTCTGTTATTGGACAGTTTAAACCAATGAATCTCAGTAGATCTCAAACAATAAAATGATTTAGGTGAAACATATATTTAATGCAGCTGCCCCAGTCACTACATCATGTATTGTACTTGATAATATCACCAGTGCACCATCACATCACCACCTCTGCTCCCAGCAAATTACCTGCTGCTCGGCTCTTTGGCACTGGTTTGTCCCGGGCCGCTGCTCCCTGAATCCTCGCAGTCATGATAGATCCACTTCTCTGAAACAAAGGTTTCCTCCTCTGACAGTGTTTCGATTCCTGATCCACAAGTTTCAGTGCAGGTTAACAAATCTTCTCTCAAAGCTCTCTGAAGTCCTGAGTAGCACAGGCACCTAATGAGTGGATGTATGTCTACTTCAGTGCAGCTCTGTGTGCAGCATGTGTGAAGCTCCGGCCTCTGCTGCATTCAAGGGCGGTCGGAAACGTGCCCACCTACTGCTGTCAAAACACTCCTGACCATTTAGGATATAGAATGGAAAGGATTCTGTGCAATAAATAAAAGTTTGGCCTCAGTGAGTATATTGCATGTGCGAGGCCATGGTAACAAGTTAGAGTAGCCACACAGCCTCAACCAGAGTTTCAGCATCTCACCTATTCTTCACAGGTGACCTGCGTGGTAAACAGCAAACACAAACAGGAAAAAGATCTGTCAATAGTCATATTGACATCATATCAGCAACATTACATGAAACTGATACATGTCATTAATTGTGATAAAACTGAATCAAACATTCTTATTATTATTGGCCATTATCCAAAGCAAATTCAATGTAGACAGAGCTGTTGCACAACTCTCTACGAAACGCAGTTTTTTTTTATGCTACAACTTTCTTCTCTCCCATATGTGCTGTGTGGCAGTTTAATTAAACACATTCATTTGGGGATATACAAGCACAACAGTGAATAACAACTCTGTTTCTCTTCAAGACGGGGGCCTTCAGATTTGGTACTGAAGCAGCAGAAGTGTTTCAGTTGATATTATGTTTAGTGGTGCGTGTTCCCAAACACATTTTTAATTAAATTAGCACAAACCAAATGACCCAAAGTGAACATTTGGAGCCTCTGGAGTCTCAGGACTGATGTCTGCTTCACCCGTTTGGTAATCAAGCCCTTGTCTGTATGAATAAAGCATTTGCACCAGGACAGGTAAAATGATACTGAAAAACTCTTGCACAACACTGTGATGACTGGTTAGCCAGTTAGCCAGTTACTTGGAAGCCTGGAAGAGGACGAAGTAAGGCAGAACTTAGCTTGTAGCCTTATTTTACTTCTTCTGCTATTCATTATACAATTTATTTTAATTTTGGACCTATGTTATTTTAGAGTGTACACAAAGTAATAACTGATATTTCAGTTTTGTAGCTGTGCTATCGAATGATGCATGTTATATGTCTGATATAGAGCAGTGTCTTGTAATCACATGTGGGAATGCTTAACTGCTTAAACAATGAGCAAAAACAGAAACACAATATCATGCCAGTCAATGCTTATATTGTTATACTGTCTCAATGCATAAACTGCAATTAGGCTAAAACAGTGAAAAACATCTGCATGCTTTGGAGTTCATCTTCAGGCTCATGACTTTTCCTTACTAAAGACTGTGGCACTAAATTTGCAGCCATGATTTCTCAGACAGACTTAGAACAACATGATTTGATGTGAAATGGCCTTAATATAGATAATAATGGTTCATTTGTTCTATTTTCAGAAACATTTCACTAAAGATAAAAAGAGATAAATAAGTCTAATTCATACATATTAGTGACAATTTATGTAAGAGTTTGTCCTTTTCTTTGTGACTGCCCAGTCGTCACGGTAATCAGTCAAATCCCAACAGCCAGCTGGACATAGTTACAAGAAACTACATATTTAGAGCCGAGGAAATTTGTTGAGTAATAAATCATTTTTACACAGCAGACAGACAGGTTGATGACATATTGAGATAAGAGGAGTCAGCTCTACTTAACCTGGCTCCAGACGTCCGAATTACGGCCCATTTCTTATCTCACACTCTGTCCAGTGAGTTAATTTAGTGGAAACAGCACGGCCCTTCGGTCTGAACATCAGCCCGAGATTACATATTTCAATAAGTGCTTTCTGCTCGTTTTAAAGTGTCATTCAAGAGGAGGAGGTGAAGGAAATCTTAAACTTCATCACTTCCTCCCATCATTTCTGTGTTTGATTATTGGGCTGCTGTACAAATCTGTTCTTTTAACATCTTTTAAAACTAATTTCTGTTTGTTCGGTACAAATGATCTGCACTTTGCCGCCCTGCAAAATTTGTCTGCAACCATAAAACATGTATTCAGAACACAAACAAATCTTCCCAAAGGAACAGAACCTCAGAAACCTTGAACCCTGATCTTGGGTCTGACCCGCAGAAACACTTTGGGAGGGCTGCACAGTGATTGATCGTGTGATTAAAATTCAAGGTCATGACCAGTTGCTGTAAAACATTTGAAGATGTATATGAAAGATATAATGTATACATCTCCAGACTGACTCTAAGAGGATTTATTTTATCTGTATGCCTTCATATCAAAATAAATGTAAACGTTATCTGATGTGAGGTGGAGTTTATAGGACATATATTTTTATGAGACCCTTAATTCAAATTGTCACATAGCACCATGACTACATAGAGTACAGTGACTGCTGTGTGTCACTGGTGGTAAATTCACACACTACAGCCCATCTGATCTGACCTCTGACAGAAAAGAAGAACAGATGTTACTGTGTTGTCTGTTCAGCTCACTTCATTTCAGAGAGAACAGACTGTGTGAGGGCAGAAGTGATGCAAAACAGACAGCAGAGATGCATGAGACAATCCCACGGTGCTTTAGGGATTACATACACTGGCCAGTAAACAAGCCCTTCTAACTGAAAAACCCAACCACTATTTACTGTCTATGCTGTCTAGTTGTATGAAGTGTATATTAGGAGTTACACAGCTTTTGATTAAAGCACATAAAGAGTTTTTGCAATATTGTTGTTGACCTCTGTGCAGCATATTTGTGCTGCATTTGAACAGTGAAATACACTGTGTATTCTTTAATTGACAACTGTGAAAGTGCTACAGTACCATTCCATATTTTTCCATTTGATAAAATACAGGTGCATTAAATTATATTAGTAAAGACTAGACTGATGTTTTGGACGAAGAGGTTGGGTTTCTTTGGTTCCACGCTTGACTGGAGTCATATCCTCGAAATGTCTGCATGCTTTTCTCAACATCCCTGTGTCAGGTTGGAATATTTTCTGTGGTACAGTTTAGTAAAGTTTATAGATTCCTGCCATGTACTACATCCACAATACTGACAGTTTGGCTGAAAGAGCTAAAATCAAGGTCAAATATTAGACATCAGCAAGTAAAACCGTAAATGGATGAAAACCGTAAATGGATGTCAAAACAAGGAAATTACACTTTTGTATATTTTTCAAATATTCAGAGGAAGGACTAAATATATTAATAAACCTTAGTGTAAGGGAGAGGCGCTTATTAGTCTGATTAAAGTTAACTATTGAACCTGAAAATGATTTGTATAACCCTCTTTTTACTGTCTTACTTACTGTCAATGCAAGATTAGGCTTGTAAATAGAGTATTTGTCCTCTGAAGGGCAGTTGAGTTGAATTGCACTGAAACGATTTTTACAGAAATCTGCATTCTCTGAGTATTTTTTAGAAGTACCATACTAATACTGGTTAGCCTAAATTCTTCGTGGCATGGATTCAACAAGATGTTGGAAACATAACTGGTCCGTATCGATTTTCTATATCCTTGAAAATGGCGCCCTCTCCTGCTGCTATGGCGATAAGACGGTTGCTACTTCAGCTAGCATTAGCACTAGCATTACCAAACTGTTTTCGTCCATCTTGTTTAGCTTAGCTAGCCTGGCTAACGTTACCTTGCGTACTGAGAAGCAGAGATGGATGACGGTGACGAGCCGGGTCTAGTCCTCTCTCACAACACTTCTTCGGGCTCTAAGTCGGGCGGTGACAAGATGTTTTCCCTAAAGAAGTGGAATGCCGTGGCGATGTGGAGCTGGGACGTTGAATGTGACACCTGTGCAATCTGTCGGGTACAGGTGATGGGTAAGTGTCAGCGTTAGACGGCTAGCTTAACTTAGCTTGGATACCGGCTAATGCAGCTAGCGCTGCTAATATGCCCACGAACGGCAAAGGTTTTCAGTGGTGTGACACTGAATCGTGTTTATCTTGATTTGCAGACGCTTGTCTCCGATGCCAGGCGGAAAACAAACAGGAGGATTGTGTTGGTAAGTCCATGTCAGCACTGCAACACAGCCCGGCTAACACTAATGCTAATCTGACGGAGCTGTCACAGCAATTAACCCAGCGAAGCGCTTTTTATTCACCTACAACCAGCCGTTTTATTACAGACCAAAGAATAACATAACCCGGAGGTTGAATAACAAGGTCACTATTTGTGTGTTTTGTTTTCTTTATAGAGTCCTAGCGGTTTAAAAGTAACGGAGTACATTTACTCAAGTATTAATACTCTATTTGAGTACCTCCCATTTCTGCCACTTAAAACTCAAAGCCCACAATTCATTTAGAAATGTCGTTTTTATTACACTACATTTACACTGTAACCTGTAACTTTGTCTATTCAGATGAATAATATATGATACATCAATAAATAAATTATGATGTATTATTAAATATCAAGGTAAGAGTTTATTGATCCTTAGGGGAGAAATCCACAAGCTACTCAGCCATATATAAAGTCATCAAAATTAACACTCTTACCAACTGCAACATTAAAGTAACGTACAACTCAATGCATCAATGATCATAATGGAATAATATATATTATTCTGAAATTGGCAAATCTGCATAAAAGGTAGTTTTACTTTGGTGCCTATATGAGGGATTTGATACTAATACTTATAAACTATAGTGGAAACTTTAATGCAGGACTCGTACCCTGTCGTCTTAATTGAATACAGTGAAAGGGTTAGATGGGGAGGCTGAAACAACAGAAATATGGTTGTACTGCTGTGATCTGTGTGACCCTCATGCTCTGATGCTCATTCACTGTGTCTCTCTCTTGCTTTCTCCTCCTCTTTCTTCCAGTTGTATGGGGAGAGTGCAACCACTCCTTCCATAACTGCTGCATGTCCCTTTGGGTGAAGCAGAACAACCGCTGTCCCCTCTGCCAGCAGGACTGGGTGGTTCAGAGAATCGGTAAATAAGTTCGACATCCAAGCAGGTCTGACTCTCAGACGGCACCTGTACCGCACCCTAAAGTGGTGACAGACTTGACAATGATCACTGCAACGTCCTGCATAGAGCCACTGATCTCAACAACCGTCCTCCTACTCGTGATTGCATGTCCCTGTTATCCTGGTGTCGAAGGAGGATGACGGATGAAATTAAAGCAGCGCAGACTTCTTAGCTGATGTGGCTGGAGGGGATCAAGAGTCATGAAGAGACAAATGAAACTTGTTGCAGTGTTCAGTCACATGTTAGCTTTACATTATTGTCTGTGGTGGTGTTCGGCACATCTTGAATACGTGACTGTCTTTTTAAAAATAAAGAATTGTGAATAGCTGTAAACATGTACTTTTTCTTCAGGTAATTTGAATATGCTTAGTATATAACCTTATTAAAATTATAAAACTTTCAACAACAGAAATCTGGCATTAAATTCTTGCCAACTCTTCACTCTCTAATCAAAATTTCTGATTCAATAATTTTGACCCCTATTGTGCAACATGGAAACATGTGTTCCTTAACATATCAAAATATAAATTTGATATAAATTAGCTAGTGCTACCTGAGTACCAGGACTCAAGTAGTACTGGCAGGGCAGAGCTCAGGAGGTTTAAGGTGATAGGTGATATTTATCCACTTTTTAAACAAATAGTCCTTAAAAATCTAAAATAGTCATTAGCAGAGGGAGAGAGAGGTGTTTTCTGTTACGTGAGCCCCTTTTACCCCACAACCACTCCTTAATCAGCTTCTTATCTCTTGCTATCACTGATACACACAATGTTCCTTTCAATCAGATGTGTAACCAGATGTCTGAAACAATCCAGTTAAGATCGTCTTACTGTGCATCTGTTCTTACTGCACACAGTATAAGAGAGGGTTTAGTTTGCAGCACTGCAGAGGAGGTCAGAGCATGGAGTCAGCTCCTGAACGTCATCTATGCAGCTCGTAGAGATTTAGCATCCACCAAACAATTTCTAGTCGTGGAAAGTACCAGTAAAGGATTGGCTCAAACCCTTGAGTCATTGTTCTGCCATAAGTACTTTGGCAGCCAAAGTGCACCACTTGGAAGGTAGCCATGCAAACCACTACACCACTAGCACTTGTTATACATGTATGGTGAGACTGGCCTCGGTCCAGTTTCAAGCTTAACCTCCTCGTTGATTGTGGCCTATTCAGAGCAACTGTTTGTGTGGATTAATTACATGAATGATGAATCAACATGATAAACGTGTTTTTAAATAGTGGCCATGTTGATGTAAAAGAACTCAGTGTTCCCTCTGAAAAACTGCTGAGTACAGTTTCCTCGTTGAGGAATATTGTAAGTGGGGAGGACCTGTAGGGGTAATTCACTTTGTCAAGAGGCTAATGACTGGAAGGTCACTGCTTAAACCTTGATGATGTGGGGGAAGTGAACAAGAAGTACTCTGCGTCTTCCACCAAACTTAACACTGATGTTTCACTGGTATTAACAATTTGCAGTTGTTATAGATCCACCTGTACAGATGCACAAAGCCAGAAACCCACTGCACAGAGAGCTAATGAGGTAGCAGGGGAACTGAGGGAAAGTTTCTTTCCTCAGGTTGGCAGACTGTCCTCTGACTTCTGTGTGACCATGTCTGGCACATTCTTCTTCCTTTGCACACTACATATTTCCACTTGCATATGTAAGGTTTAAGTTGGAGACTTCCCTTGGGAATTAGCAGGAATATATGGGAAAAAAATAGAAAATCTGCAAAGTTCAGGCCTCTAACAGGGAACTTAAATGTAGCTGGAAAAAAAAGAGTCTGGTTCTGCTTGAGGTTTCTGCCTCTTAAAAGTTAGTTTTCCTCTCCACTGTCACCAAGTGCTGCTCATGATGGGAATTGTTGGGTCTCTCTAACTTCTGTTGTGATTTGGCACTCTATAAACAAATATTGTCTTGAATTTAAGAGATTATTGTGGTGCTAGCTCAGCTGTGATGTTGTACATCTTACTTTTTCAGATGTTTCTAATTCATTTATGCTTTACATTTCTTTTTTCTAATCCTTTGTCTTTAAGCACAATTTGATGTGCTTTACTACACCATGAATCCTGCAGCAGATATGTAGACTTACACAACTCTCGCCACAAACACTTAGTCCAAAAGATACCATCAAGCTGAATCAATATTTCCTCTGACAGAATTTAAACATCTTAGGCTTTGCAAGGACAGCATTCATTCCAAGGCTGTTTGAGAACAGCCTTCACTCTCCTGACTGCTGCCTCACTGATCTGTCATGAAATGATTTCTAATGCTGCTTACTTAACCAATTAGGGCTAAATTTGTTAAGTCTTCTTTCTCTCTCCTGTGATAAGCCATGAAGAGAGCATACTTCATTGCCCAATGTACATATTACACACACATGCAGCTGTTTCAGTGGCTTATCTCATAAAAAGTTATGATCAACCCTAACTTGTTAGGGTCAGGATCTGCCACCTCAGCATGTCATGCTGGCAGTCCAATTACTGCACACAGGCAATTTGCATCTCCTAAAAATAGCCCAGCCTAAAGCCTCTTAAGTTCAAACTGCATAAGTTGCTTTCCCTGAGAGCCGTCTACGAATAAGCATGCAAAGACACTTAGCCACCAACAAATCCCTGAGAACGGTGGTACTTTTAATGCTCAAAGAGGCGTGGTGCAGGAGGTAGAGGATGATCAGGATGCAGGTGCTTGACGGCGCTCAGTTGTGCCTGGAATCTGCAGATGAGTGAACTCTTGTGTTTTAGTTTATCAGCTGCCTCCTGGTGCGCCACAGAGTTCATCCAACATGGGTGATCTGGTGGGACTGGACAACCTGGTGGCCAACACAGCCTACCTGAGGGCTCAGCAGATAGACCGCGATGCGTTGAGGAAGCAGAGGCACAGCCTGACGCTGCCCAAGCTGAAGAAGTCCTCTGCTCTGCAGGCGGCTGTTGGGCAGAAGTACGAGTCACTGTGTGAGCAACAGCCCATTGGGAGGAAGTTGTTCCAGCAGTTTCTTCTGTCCTCTGACCCGCAGTGCCAGGCCGCTGCTGAGTTCTTGGAGGAGCTGAGTCACTGGATCTTTGCTGAAGATGAAGCCAGAGAGAAAGCCAAACAGAGCATCCTCGCTACATTCTGTCACCCTGAGTCCAGGAGGTTTCTCTCCTACCTTACAGGAGAGGATGCTGAGAGATGCAAACATTTATCAGATGAGAACTTCAATGAGGTGGTGATGGACCAGATAAGAGAAGCCACAAGGAACTTTCTGAGGGGAAAACCTTTTTCTGAGTACCTGAAAAGCCCCTTCTTTTATAGGTTCTTGCAGTGGAAGGAGTACGAGAAGCAGAAGATCAATGACAAATACTTTTATGAGTTTAGGACTTTGGGTAAAGGTGGCTTTGGTGAGGTAGGTCTCATGTCTCATTTGGTCTGGTATGACCAGCAGCTTACGGAGGCTAATATTAGCTTATATTAGTAAACTTTAGCTTTAGACTTCAGAGAGTCTGTGCACTGGCTTCCTCTACATTAACCTGTAACTGTCACTTGTAGCTCCAGTGGCAATTATTCAGTAAAAGTTACACTGACTTTAAAGTCACAGCAATAAGCAGCAAAAATGTATTTCAGGAAGACATAGTAACAGTCGATAAATAAAACTGTTTCCTAAAGTATTGCTATGTGTTGCAGGTGTGTGCAGTGCAGGTGAAACACACAGGCCAAATGTACGCCTGCAAAAAGCTGGATAAGAGGTGTCTGAAGAAGAAAAGCGGCGAGAGGCTGGCCCTTCTGGAGAAGCAGATCCTTGAGAAGGTCAACAGCCTCTTCATCGTAAACCTGGCTTACGCCTACGACAACACAACCCACCTGTGCCTGGTCATGGACCTCATGAATGGAGGAGACCTCAGGTTTCATATCTACAAGCTCGGGGAGCGTGGTATCTGCATGGAGCGTGTTGTTTACTACACGGCCCAGATAACCACCGGGATCCTCCACCTGCACTCTATGGACATTGTGTACCGGGATATGAAGCCTGAGAACGTGCTGCTGGATGGTAAAGGACAGTGTCGCCTGTCAGACCTCGGATTGGCCGTGGAGCTGCCAAAGGGCAAAATGGTCTGCCAGAAGGTCAGTATGGTGACCTGTCCCTGGATCAACCTACAGCACTCTACTCTGTGCTCTGGATCACACTGTTCATGTATAGAAAAATACCTAAGTCATTACCCTTTTGCCTCTGAGTGCAATACATGAGTAAAGAAAGCAATATTTGCCCTCTCTTTACTGCTACTACACAGTGTATTAGTTCACCCACAACTTTAAGTAGCTTACCAGAAATAGGTATGATGGCTCAGTCCTGCTCTGACAGACAACACATGAGAGAATAACCCTGTGTGACCCAAATTAATCTTATTAAAAGGTGCCTGACCTCATCCACAGTCGCAGGCCGCACTGGTGGAGAAATGCGTAGAGGACTGACCACAGACTGTTAGCGATAGCTTGTTGATCTTTGCTTTACTAATACCAGATACGGCCTCCATCAGTCTGCCCAAGGAGATGAGTCAGGAGATTCACAGCAGGTCTCCACCCAGTAGAGATATCCCATCTGTAATCAGAGTGAACAATAAAGTTTTATTGGTCAGCTGACCGGCCCGATCGAGGGAGGGTAAAGCTGCATTATTTACTGTAACAGTGTCAGCCCCCACAGTTCTCACTGCATTCTTGTGTCTGTGTTTGTGTCTCCATGTTTCATTATTTAATCTTGTTTTCCATCCCATGGAGGCTGCTTAAGATAGTCTGCTGCAGATAAGTGAAATTAAGTTTGTAAAGGTGAATTAATTACTGGACCAGATTGTTCAGTCTGGTCTCAAAAATGTCTGTCCTGCTCTGAGAGAGATTATTAGCTAAATAGTAATATCTACATTAGTGTAACTGTGTTCAGTCTTTGAATGTGCTACAGGATATAGCAATGAGCTTATGGCCTCAACCAAATTATTGAGCTGGGGGACTGGAGATGAACTTTGAATGTTGCGCTTAAAAAAATCAAGGCCTGAGTTGAAATATCGTCCCCATTATCTCAAAATAATCTGGAGCTTCAGTCACCATTAATAACTAAAGTAGGCAAAGAGCAAAACATGTAAGAAAACTACCCCCCTTTACTCACCACCCTACCTCTCTCTCTAATTGTGATTGTTGAAGTTATACACCAGAATTATGGAGAAGGCTTATGTCTCTCTTTCAATCCTCCCTCACCTCGCTCTCCATCTCCTCCTCTGTGTGTTGTCAGGCCGGTACAACCGGCTACATGGCCCCTGAGATTCTGAGGCAGGAGTATTACCGCACGTCTGTGGACTGGTGGGCTCTGGGCTGCAGCATCTATGAGATGGTGGCGGCCCGTTTGCCTTTTAAAGACTTCAGAGAAAAGGTTCAGAACGATGAGGTGACTCGCCGAACTCTGGAGGACGAGTGCAAGTTTGAACACAAACGCTTTGATGCCCCCACCAAAGATATTATCAGCCGCTTTCTCAAGAGGAAAGTGGAGCATCGCCTAGGGTGTCGGTGAGTAAAAACTTTCTCTCAAAGATAAGTCTCTCACATGTGGTTATGTTGTTTGTGTCATGGAACAAATTTTTCATCAACAAAATATATAACTTCCTCTGCACCCACACTGTTATCTTTGGTAATAAACAGTCCCCAGAGGAACAGGCCCAGGAGTACCATAAAGTCCAGACAAGTGGTTACCAATCTGGAGGTCAGGACACTTTGAAAGGGTCACCAGATAAATTTAAGATGAAGGGCTCAAGAGAACAGGAAACATCACAAAACATAGTGTAATTCTGTTTCACTAAATGGTTGTTTTCTGGCTTTATTTACTGACCTCTCTGACTTTTCTTTTTTACTGGCAAATTTCATTTCTTCAGGGATCTAAACAATCTGAGAAGACAGTGCTTAATAATAAGCCTAAAATATTAGACACTTCTGGTCTAGACAACAATAGTCAGGGGGCAGGGATATTAGAAATGAGCTTCCAGATAAACTCCACTGAAGCACTAGATTCTTCCCAACACAGGGGGGCACTGAATTTATCATTATAAGTTAATGCATTTACAAAAAAAACTGTGGGTAAAGGACATGAGAACAGCTTTGCATTATTTTTTTTAACTTTACTAAAAATATGCAGCATAGTGAAATGTTGTCCAGTCTGAGTCATTTCATGTCATAATCTGACTTGTTGGTTTGTAGCTGTGTGAATTTGATCTTAAATGTCTATGCTTGCAAAAGCTCCAAATCAGCCACAGACTACCGTCACATCACACCTTTTCTGGATTATATAATAGTGTACCACCTCACTGACACTAGTCAGGACTCATCTTAAAACCTACCGACAGTAAATAATTTAAGTGGCTATATAAACACATCAGCCACAACATTAAAACCACTTACCTAATGCTGTGTGGGTGCCCCCATGCCGCCAAAACATGCCTGACCTGCTGGTGCATGGACACAGGACCTCTGGTGGTGACCAGGACACTGGCAGTGGATCCTTTGGGTCCTGTGGGTTGTGGGTTGTGGCCTCCGCGGGTCTGGTTTGGTCAATCAGACTGAGATCTGGGGAGTCTGGAGGCCAGGTGAACACCTTGGGCTTTTTTTCATGTTCCCCAAACCATTTCTGAGCAGTTTTCGTAGTGTGGTGGGCACACTGTCCTGCTGGGGAAGGCCTCTGCCACTGGGGAGTTTTGTCGCCATGGGGGGGTGTGCTTGGTCTCCAGCAATGTTCAGGTGGGTGTTATGTATCCAGCTGAATGCCAGGACCCAAGGTTCCCAGCAGAACGTTGTAACGAGATGATCAGCGCTATTCACTTCACCTGTCTGTGGTTTTAATGTGGTGGCTCAACATCCGGAACAGGTGTGTTTTATTAGTCCTCTACTCAGGGTGGAGATATGCTGGGATTTATATGAGGTCACCAGTGTACTAATAAGGATAATAAAATAAGGATAAGTTGTCCTGCTCCAACAGGTGCAACAAATAAACTTATTAAACTAACAGGAGAGTGAGGGGGTGTCAGTGGATGCCTTTACTCAGGCAAAAAGACAGAAAACACGTGTGGGTGTAACTTAGGTGGCTTTTATTTATATTAGCATTACGTTTGTTGACCTTGTTTGCTGTTTGCTGGAAGTTTCCATAATTTACTGCCGTATTATCATTACTCTATTAACTCAATTACCCAGACATGTAAACTGTGAGAGAATTTCACCATAATCAATTTATAATGCCCCACCTGAACACTCAGTTTAATTACCCCCTGCCTTTATATCATAACTTTCAATCCCAGTCCAGTTATTAAACATGTAGTGCATTCTGTTTCTCTGATATCTGTAGAGGTGGTGACCCACGAAGCCACATGTTTTTCAAGAACATTAATTTCCACCGTCTGGAGGCGGGGCTGTTGGATCCTCCCTGGATGCCAAAGTCGAATGTGGTCTACGCCAAGGACACGGATGAGTTCACAGACACCTCTGAAGTCCATGACGTTGAGCTCAATGCCAAGGATGAGAAGTTTTTCAAGGAGTTCAGCACGGGTGCAGTGTCCATCCGGTGGCAGCAGGAGATGATCGACAGCGGAGTGTTTGACGAGCTGAACAACCCCAAACTGAACGGACATGACTGTGAGGACGTGTGGAGGTCCAGGATGTGTGTCATCCTGTAGATGCCTCATCACCTGACTAACAGGCAGAGATGGAACAACAGCCCCTTTGAATGCCTCGAAGTGCCTGATTCTAGTACTGTACTTATCACCCCAGGAGCCTTAAAACATGTCTGTGTAGGTCATCCAGGTCATGGTAGTCTTAAGCGCTAGAGTTGAAGGCGACTGGTCTTCTTTTAGGTTTGTTGAAGACGTCTGCAAGGTTTATCTAGATAATATTGTGCTGCTGCAGCCAAACACGATGGGACATGTGTTGTCTCAGTGGTAAAACAAAACCAGTTTGTGTTGTCAGTATTGCACCCGGATGGAAACACACACTGACATTGTGCTGCAACCCCTGCTTTATACTTTACCCCCTCTATTCCTGGTGAGACAGCAGATCCCAGTGCATTCATAGTTTCCATTACATCACTCAGCCATCTTGACAGGCCTAAGTGTTTACATGTGTTTGTAAACAAGCTACATAATGGCTGTGTGTCACTGAATAGCAGCAGGATTACTGTTGGTATTTGCATTAATGTGCCACATTTGTTAGAAAGACTCAAAGTGTTGCAGAAATGCCACGCATGCCTTTTACTCACATGAGTAGGCAGTGTCATGCGACCTCAGTGCTGCAGAGCTGATGATCATGAAGTCTCTTCAGTAGCACACGTTCACCACTAAGTGCCGCCAGACACCCATGAAGTGCATTCAACCTCCCGCAGCGCTGCTCATCATCCCCGTTGTCTTGGCTGTGCTGCTCCGGTATTTACGAGCACTGGATGACTCATTCAGCGTTAACAAGGGGATGCAGGGAGACAAACTGTCGTGTACACAACATTTTTCCACTTAAAAAACAAAACATGTTAACATAGGAATTTTTGGCATTAACAAGGCAATGCCAACTACCTTTATTACCCCCCACCCCCAAAATCACCCTGTGTTTACAAACTATAACACAACCTAAGTAAGTGATGTTAACTACTTAGAACATAGTAACAACAAACTGCATAGCTTGTTTGTGAGAATCTATCTATTCTGTCTTCACACAGCCTTCATTCTTGTGTCCATGCACAGTTTTGATTTCTGTTCCTGCTGTGTAAAAGGCTCAGGGAGTGGGGGATCCGAGTCCTACTGTTGATAAAAAGTACTGTGTAATTTTAGATGTTTCATTACTTGATGGGTGACACTGTCTACTTTAACTTTAACTTGAGAAACTAAAGAGATTTTTAATATTTCTTTAGATGTTTTTGCCTTTACTAGGAGGGATCACATTCAAAGGGCCTTGGCTGGATTTGAACTAAAGATGTTGCATTTACATGGTCAGAATCTTAGACCTCTTGAATGTTCCATGTGTCTTTTTTCTGACTTTTCTTTTTTTAATTGTCTTTTACTTTGTTTACAGGTCTTAAATAAAGATGTACTGTGTGATGTGATGCATTAGTTTTACTGATGACTCACAGAAAGAGCTGTACTGTCAGGATGTAAATGTGCCTATAACATTTTGTAATATTCTATTGTAATTTCACATTGATTTTCTCATATTATCAGTGGAATATTTTGACTTTTTAAAATGTTTTTCATGACAATGTTTTCAGATTTTTCTTTCAGTATTCAAGCAAACAGATGTTGAGGTGTAACTCCTCATACTATCTGCACAGCTATAATGAGTTCCATTCACAAATAGGTCTTCAGAGTGAAGACTGAATGCTGCAGGTTAACAGTCGCGTGGTTATCTTGTCCCTCATCTCAAAGCACAGATATCATCTATCATGATCCTACTCCAGCAGCCAGGATCAGCCTGGAAACCAGAAGCATTTCAGAAACCACAGTAAATTTATAATTACACCACAATGTCACCTCAGTACTTGATTCATCATCCGTCACTCAGGGTATCACTCCAAAACCACAAACACATTTATATAATGAGGGACACATAAACATGTGTTGTGCTAATTCCTGCGAGGGGGAGGTGACCTTACAGGACTGAGAAGTGGTTCCGTTCACGCTCGACTGTCATGAGATTAGAGGGTGGTTCAGATGGAAATCCAAGACGCAACCCGATCATCGTCGGCTGTGAAGGCAGCGAGAGGAGTCCACTGTGGACGACGTGACGACAAGACAAACTCAGCAGAAGGTCTCCAGGAACATGTTTTACCAGGCGCCTACAAGCCTCTGCCAGGGTTCAGTTCCCTGCAGCCCTAGGCTGTAACGCTGCCCTCCAGTATACAAACTGCATGCAACACACACACACACAGACACACACACACACACACACTGTATGTATGACTGCACCCATGCATGCAGATACATACAGATACATTTATGCAATTTTACATACTTGATTATACAGGCAAAGATGTACACAAACCACACACACATCTAAATAAACACTTTGACAGACACACTTTGATGCACACACACACACACACACACACACACACAATCTTATTACCTCTGTAGAAGCAGGCATGGGGTTTTAGAGATCAAAGCAGGACAGGGTGTAATTTGGTATCTGCGTTTGTTACATGCCCATGCTCTGGATTCACATCAAAGGCATGTGCCACACTTCAGCTCTGCCCTGGCATCCTCAGGATGGTATCACACCACTGATATTACTGGGTTTTTTCCCTTCTTTGGCTTTGCGAGTGTGTGTCTGTATTTGTGCGTACACGTGCATGTGTGCGTGTGTGTCTCCATAGATGTAAAAATGAAAACAGCGCTGATTTGTGACTATATATGCACCCGGGCGTGTCTATGAGTGTGTGTGTGTGTGTGGGTATTTAGGATAGGTGAGAAAGTGGTTAAACAGTCGAGACAGAGAGGCCATTGTCTGCTGAGGGAAAGTGAGAGCCAGCCATGTGGGAGAGAGATTGAAGGAGGAAGAGGGCTGTTGCTTGCTGTCTCGTACTAGTGTGAGGTCTTTATTTTTTGGGCAAAACATTTTGTTTTTCAACGGTTGAAATCTTTTTTCCCTGAGGCAAATTTTCATGCCATTTTATTTCCCAACAATGACGATAAATTAGAATCAAGAGTCAAGAATCAGGCCTGAGAGCCTCGTCGTCGTCCTGAGCCACCAGCGCTGACCCCATCTACCGCTCAGGAAATGTTTAGTTTTTGGTTACTGTTCAGTTTTCTAAGCTTCATTGCTTGAATTCTTAACATTTCCACAAATAAGTGAATTCCTGCAGGGCGGTCCAACAGAAACAGAGCGTGTGTGTGTGCATGATGTTCTTCCCTGCTGAGGCCCAATGGGCAGTTTCCAAGGCGCCCAGACCTCAGACCCCTTCCTCTGCCAGGGGCTGGACAACGTCATGGATAGAGCCCCATCAGACACACACACACACACACACTAATGTGCACTTGTAAACAGTCCCACACTCTTAGCCTTGTCCTATCTCTACACCATGTTTGGTCCCTTTACTGCAAAAATCATCTGTCTCTGTTGGTGTCTATGTATTTATTTTTAACAAGAGAAGAAATGGCTGCCAGATGGACCCACTAATGCCACTAGCTCCTTGTATAGACCCATGTTTTAGGAATTTTGTAGAAAAGAGTATCGTCTTGAACCATAACTACAAAGCATGACAATCAAGAAAATGACATGTTTGCACAGAATTCATGAAGCAAGTCGATTTGTATTGGAAGCAGTGAAAATGACCTCACCACATTAACAGATTGTTTTCACTTGATTCAAGAAAATGGAATTTTATGGCTCAGTAAAAGATGGAAATGACTTCTTTTTTTCTTTCTTTCTTTTGCAGGAATTTACAGATTGCCCTGACTAGTTGCTGAAAAAAAGACATTTTTGCTCAATAAATAAAAAAATAATTCACTCACAAGGCTGGATCAACATCCTGGCACAGGTCCCCCGAAGCCCAGGGGTCCCAGGTTTACTCCATATCAGCTGGTTGAACTTGATTAATTGCAGATTTGCTGAGGAATTTGCACCATTAAAGTACAAATATCTACTAAGACAGTTTCTTCATGTCTTTTAGAGCAAACCTGTGTCAAACTCAAGAGTATATAATTAATTTCAGGCAACTATTTCATCCACTTATGTATTATTTTTATACTTTTAGCTATAACTGTTTAGACCTCTGTAAACTAATTTTCAAACCACAATTTGTGGCACAACTGCTGGATATGGATATTTTTTCTTAATCAAGTCATAGTTTCTTTATATTTTTTCTCACATTAGTTTAGCTGCTCTACAATCTTTCCACATACTCCCTTGGCAGCTGCAGTATGCAGTGAGTATAGACCTAAGCTCATCTGGTTCCAGACCTCAGAATTCAATCTGATTATTAGACTGAGACTACACCAGGCTCTTTAAAATGTTATCCTGCTTCTTAACTCTCACAGTTTACCCTTTTCCACGATCAGCACTCTGCCACATCTCTCCAGTCACCTGTCACTAGGAATAAAGTTCTCTCCCACAAGTAGAAAATCCCAAGGAAACAGCTTAAAGTTCAAAAAGTTGTTGCATCCTGAAACCTGAGCTGGCCGGAGTGTAAAGCTTTCTGATGTTCCTCACCCCCCACCTCCCCACCCTCCCTCACCCACTGCAGGGTGACTGAAGATCAGCACATCAAACGAAGGGAGGGGGATACAATGATACAGAATACTGTATCAGGGAAACGCTTTACAACCCCCTCCATCTGAACTGTGCATGTGTGAAAGTACTTTAATTACAGTACAACATGCTGCCTCAGGGGTCACTGACCGAGGGGTTTTGGCATCTGCGTTTGTGTGGACATCTCTTCCTGCCCGTGTGTGTGTGTGTGTGTGTGTGTGTGTGCTCAGAAGCAGGTATGAAAGCGATCAATTCCACAGTGTTGGATGACGGCGACACAAAAACAGAAATCTAAGTCGTGAGTGTATCCAGTTTGATTTAATTAGCTGCTACTTATTGCATTCTTTGTTAGCGGTGTAATATGACTGACAGTTGGCGAGGCAGGCAGTCTGGACTAAATCCAGGTCCATCCTAGCTCTTAGTGTGTGTGTGTGTGTGTGTGTGTGTTGCCAGACTCTGGAACCTGCCTCTTCCAGTCTGTCACTGCGTTTCAACCTCACAATATCACTTTGTGTTTGTGCGTCTCACTAAATTCACTCCTATCACAGCATCCCTGAACATCTGGGGTGTGTTGATACGCAGCTGTTGATGGATAAAATTCTGCTTCTTTAATAAAGAAAAGTATAGGACGTGGGTTTTCTGTTGAAAGACGAAGGTCGGGTCTGTTCAATATTATATGAGACAACTACTCCCCCATACTATGACCAAACTATGTGGTATTTCCTCATAGGTACTCCTCATACTGTGACTCATTTGGTCCTGAGCAGGAAGAGGAGGAAGAGGTATATTCAGATTCTTGGCAAAAATGTTCAGACTCCTAGAAGGATGCACCTTGTACAATTTTTCAGTCATTATAGGACAGGATGTCAGTCTGCAGCTGAGGTCTGGAGAGTGTCCACCTTGGCGACAGCAGCCTGGCATCTCTGCTGTTTTCTTATGATGTCATGTTTATGGCTTCACAAGTCACTGTCCCGTCCAGGTGAGAGAGAAGCAGCTGCCTCAGGGTAGAAGAGTTTAGGTACGGTACTACAGCCTGGAAGCATGTGAGATTGAACACTGGTTAGCTGCATCACAATAGGTAAGTCTGTCTTGACAGCTGCACAGAAGGATGGTGGACTTTAAACTGAAAACACACTATTAAAGGTAGTTTTAGTGTGAAAAGGTTTGCTCTCTTGAATTCAGTCTTTCAAAGAAGTAGCTGCAGGTGCATGCAGCCAGAATTAATAGTCCCATCTCATGCAAGAGCAGAGATGAAGAGGCTCCTCAAATGCACCATCATAATGGATGGATAGTGTATTTTCTGGTTCAAATGGCGATGATATGTTGCCTTCAGTGTCGTGTAGAAGCCTGATGAAATACAAGCCAAATCTGGGGCTAAACATTCTTTATCCTAATAAGCTTAAAACTATGTTTGTGAGAAAAAAGATTGATAATATGAGATCCCAGATGGAAAATACAGTTTTAAACACTCCCTCTCTTTCTCTGGACGCTGCGTCCTCAGAGGTACTCCATCTTGTTTTGACAGACAGGCTAATTTAGGGAGTACTACTTTAGGCTCTTTCTTGTTGCAGGCCATCTCTTGGCATTTAAAATCCAACGGAGCTCAAGTTGCCAGTCCAGCGACGGCGGCCATAACTTCTGTTGAGAATGCTTTCAGCAGTAACACGCCTCAAATCTAAAAACTCCACACTGTAACCTTATCGCCCTTATTTTTATCTTTGGTGAATGACGTTTTATACTCGCATGTACGATGGATTAATGGGCCGGGCTTTATCTTGTGACGATCATGAGGATGTGGTCTGCGATCTCCCACACACACACACATACAAATGCCCGCGCACACCACAAATATGCCAGCATAAATACATGCACACACTGCCCCCAGATGTTTCTTACCATGGTCTGCTGTGACTCCAGGACATTTGTTTATCCCTGCATGCATAGTTCACTCCCCATGCCCTGCACAACAGAGCTCTGCACTTTTTCCACTGGAACTCTTTTCCACTTCCCCCTCCATAAGTCTTCTGAACACCACAAACACAATGGTTAGGACAGTACTATTCATTACTGCACCTACATTGGCAGAAATCACTGTTTGGGTTTTTTTTTTTTTTTTTTTTTGTATACGCTGAATTTAAATCAGAATTTTCTCTTTGGTGGACACAGAATAGAAGAAGAATAGAAGATTTTGTCACACATCTGCTCTCTGGTATGAAACACCGGTGGCAAAATAACACATATTTCCATGGCTGCATTACCAGATATGTCATGGCAGGTGTCCCAAATGCACCATCCAAATGAATGTTCAGTAATGTTGTGAATGGGGATATCTCTCTTTATTCAGAGTTGCTGCCAGCTCGCTGGGACTCCTGCTATTCACTTCAGACAAGCAGCATCCTCTCTCTTCTGCTGCTTGTGTTATTTTCCCATGAAGTTAGAAAACAAGAATATAAACAAACAATATTTCCTGAGTGAGAGGTCAGTCCCAGCCCGTTTCTCAAACCAGCTGGACGATGGAAAGTCTTGTTATTTCATGTGTCAAAGTCAATTAGATTGAGCTCTTAAGTGAAGGAGTGGAAGCAAATTCATCTGGTCCGGCGAACTTTGGTCTGACCCCGCCATAAGATGAGTGTGGTCACTCAACACAAGTGAAAACACCAGAGTGAGTGGACAGCATTAACAGCTGTTTACTTACCAAGAGCTTCAGCCATTGTTGTGTTTAAAAGACAAGAGGTTAGAATATGAGCAGTGCTACTTCTTCATCCTCTCATGATGACTGGACGAGATTTACAATATCTCTTCACAACTGGTAAGTAAACAGCTGTTAATGCTAACATTAATGCTGATCTAGCAATAGCAAAAACATACATATAGACCTTTAAAGGAAAAGGATGGTTTATTATAACTTTGCAGCTCTAACCATCACTTCTATTAGTTATGATAAAACTGTACTAAAGTAACTGCTACAGGTTGTTAACAAAACCCAAGATTAGTCAAAATTATTTGGATGAGAAAATAAAGTTGAACGGTAAAATGAATGCTCAAACTGTCTGTTGAAAATGTGAAAAGTCACAGTTTCATGTGTATTGAAGGTGACCTCACTTTCAGTTTTACCTCCAAATGAAGTGGCAGCCAATCTGGCAAAACTGGCCAACCTGTATAATTGTCTGCTCACTCGTGTTTGTGGCCCAGTCTGACCAGTCTGTCTGGCTGTTTTGAGGTTCTAGTTTTAATTAGTACAATGTTATTATAACATGTCCGGAGCTATTAAAATAATTTTGAATATTTTTTTCTGGGTTTATTCTGGGCTGTTTTCAGCTCAGCAGTTCAATAGTCCATCTTCCTTCAAAGAAAATCCAGGTCCAGTCCACACAGAGCCCTACTGCAGATCTCATTTAATCTGATCAATTCCAGAAAAGGTTATCTTCAGTTGTTGTACTCATCTGTATATTTTCACCAACAACAATGCCGAGGACAGCTCCTATTCTGGCTGCAGCATAGGATGGTAATATACCAGACAGTCAAAGTCCTCTACAGATATTTCTTTCACTATTAACATCATGTCAGTAACAAATGCTCGCCTCACTTTTCCTTCTTAATCTCTCCTGCTTGAAATTCTGTGTTCATTTCCATGCTCCTATAGGTGAGAGTTCTGCAAACAGCTGCTCTGGGTCACATGCTTCGTCAGATTGTTAACACATAATAAGCCCATGCACTCTTGTAAACATCAAAGACCGTCCTTTCTTCAGTCAGTGCAATGTCCCCTCTGTTTTTGCTTTGAACACATATAGCGTTCATTACTGCTGGTGTGAGGAGATGGAGCATTTCGTGGAGGATGTGTAAACATTTTATCTTGCACATAGAATACACATGCAAAAGTGCACACTCACACACACACACACAATACACTTATGCACTTATATTCACACACACACACACACTCCCTCATATATATACAGCCAAGGCCCTGGCATGTCTGAAAAGAACCCTTTGATGGTGCGGCCCTCACTCCTCATTTGCCGTTTGAGTTGGCATTGGCAGAGTTCTCCTGAGGTCCCCTGGCCCCTGCACACACACACACACACACACACACAGAGCCCTGAAAGCTTCGTGGAGCCTGCAGGGAGTCAAACTGCTCTCACCTGTTGTCTCTGGCAGCCTAAGAGGAGACGATTAGCGCCCAGCACTGACAATATGCTCTTTGTTCCCCTCTTTCTCTCACTCTCCCTCTCTGCCATCTCATACTCGCAGTCTGTCGCTTCTGCCACTGCTCATTTCTCCCTCTGACCGGCCTTCTGTCTTCCTCTGTTTCTACCTCTCAATGTCTCTCTGTCACTCTTTGTCTTTGTGTCCATCTAGCTCGCTTACTATTTCTGTCTCCCTCCCTCTTCCTCCCTGTTTCTATCCATCTCTAATGCCCTTGTGGCCATGAGAGCAGTGTGTGGAAAACAGTTGAGCACTTTATCACAGATCATCGAGGTAATCCCTTGCAAATACGCTCCGTGATGGCGCTGCGCACATGTGCTGCAGAGGTCTCAGTTGCTGCTCCAGTCACAATGACCGGAGCCAGATTTAACTCATTTTGCTTTGCGGTGATATCAAGACTGAGAGGTCAAATGTTTTAAACATTAGTATCGACGTACAGTACAAGAAATGTGCGGTTCGCAGCACATGTTCCACTCTGAATGCATTAGCATGTATTAGCGAGGGCCTGGTCATCTTTGACTGGCATCTGTGGGTGAGAGGGTGTGACAGAGCGGTGTGAGTGTCCCTCACGCCAGGAAGCACACAGAGGGTGGCAAACAGCCCGGCTGTGACATTTCCTCAGGCTGAGTCACAGATGTACAGCTGTATAATGTGGTCTTTATGATCGCTGTGAGATCCCAGCGAGTCCAGCTAGCATTCTGATAGCTAGTTGAAGAGAGGAAAGACGTGTCTGTCAGTATCAGCTAGATTTAAATATATTCATATTTAAACAAAATATTGAAAGACGTTGAAGTAAACTTGGGTGAAGTTGAAGTCAAAGTGCTGAAAGGAGCTGAAGAGTCAGATGAACTTTAAGACCTGAAAGCAGTTCAAATGTAAGTTGAACCGTTGGTGAAATTTCACCTGGAAATGTCAGTTGAAGTCAAAGTCAGGGAAATAAATGTACATATCTGGCATCAACAGAAATAGATTCTCAGGAAAATGAAAGGTGCTATATGTAAGTTAGCATTAACAGCTGTTTACTTATGAAGAGCTTCAGTCTGGAAATCAGTTCAATTTATTTATGCAGGTCAAAATCACAAGTTTGCCTCAGTGTTATCATACAAAATCCTCTATGCCCAGAAACTTGATTTCCCTATACAGGGGTAACCATATGGAAAGGCAGTACCAGTAGGCTTTGTGTATGAAGTTGGGAGCAGCACACCCACAGATCAAGTCCAACTTAATGGGTTGTTTATCTGACTGTTAGCGTAAGTTCCTTATCACAGCTGCTGAAACTGTTTCCGTTTGTCTGACCAGTGAGCAAACACAACAAGCAGTGAATGTGCAATGCACACATAACTGAACAATGGCTTTACTGTGATTGGGAAGGGGAGGGTAAAACAGTAAATATGTACATTTTACAGATCCTCTAGCCACATTTAATATCCATTACCAGAACAAATTATGAATTAAGTTATTTATAGAGCACATTTAAAAACAACAACTCTTGACCAAAGTGCTTTACAGAGAAATTTAAAACACATTTAGATAATTAAAATGAAAATAAAAAGATGAATGTATCAGATATTGAAAGGCAGCTTTAGTCAACAGAAACACTTACTCAACTAACTGCCCTCTTGTTTCTGTTGGCCCGTCTGAAACTGCAGCACAGTGATTTGGTTTAAGTTGGCACTGGTGAGCAGCTGGAGCACAAACACTACCTGTCAGCTGCTGGAGGCTCGTATCGACCTGCCATGGTGCCGTCTCCCGGAAAAAGCAGTGGCAACCCGAATCTCTGTTCTGCGTCTCCTCAGCACTGGGCTGTAGTTCATACGTCCTGACCCTGACAACATGTTGTAAAATGTGAAATAATCCACAACGTCCTGTGCTGGGATGTCATTCTGTCTTTTTCAAGTCCACTGTAATGACGACCCCAGAGCCAATTCACAGAGAGAGAGAGAGAGAAAAAAAGAAACATGTATCTGAGCCAAACTCTCTCTGCAGTTCTTTTACCATCCATTGATGTCAGAACACATTAAAAGATGACAGAAGAAACCCGGCTGCTTCAGCTGGCTGCAGAGCGTTGGCAAGTACTGTCGAAGATACAGACCTACCTACAGACACCACTACCACCGATACACGGAAATAAGGTTCAAAATCAGTCAAGTGTTCCTTTAAATGAAGCATGTCTCAGGGCTGCAGGGCCCTGACAACATCAAACTCTTGTATCATAGGTTACTTGAATGTGTCGCTCAAAACCACCTGCAGAATTTGGTCTTCAGAGTAAATTATTTGAAGATAGAGGCTACACAATATTACTGCTCAATCTTTGAAGTGTTTAAGGAAGCACACTGACGTGACACATTAAGCTCTAAAGTGACAGGCATTCTTTATTTTAACATTATTTAAAGCTGCAGTGTGTAGCGTTTGTTTATTATTTAAAACTCTACTGTGACATGCAGAGAGATTTAACCCATAAGAGCTCAGACCCATTTCTCCTTTTAGAAAAACGATTGAATTAATAGAGAATGTGTTATTTCCAGCACTGATGTAATTAGCCTGAAACAACTGGCAAGAGAAAAATGAGAAACATACAGTACTAGCATTTCTACACATGTAGGCATTTCACATAATCCACCAAAAACATACTTCTTAGCCTGGTTGAGTGCCATTAAATGCTAATTTCTGCTGTCACCTTCGACCTGCAATACACAGCGTTCATCAGTCAACATCAGTTGTCTCATACAGTTTAGAGCTAAGCCGCATCGGCCTCCATCAAACAGGCATATTGGTCATTACTGCAGCTCTATATCTAGTGCTTGTGGGATGGACTGTAGAGTGGAGACAGCAGTGTAGAGGCAGTAGCAGCTCAGACCTGCTCAGTAACAAACACTGCCCCAGTGAGCTGTTAGGAATACAGCCATCGCTGTGCTTTAGGGCTTCACTGATGGGCCATGACAGATTGAGTCCCCCCTATGGATTGGGGCCTCTCTGCTCTCAGACACGCTGGAGCTTTATTAGACTTCAGTATGCCTCCCTGTGGAACCAGGTCGCCCAGCCTGACCTGGACTGCTCAGGCCTCTGATTCGCAGAGAGTCCCCCCACCACCACCACCACCACTGCTCTCACGGGCCACGACTCTCTCTGGCCGGGAGGGGAAACAGTTCAGACACGTGCTGTAAATCAACAGGCTAAACAGTTCAGGCATGTGCTGTAAATCAACAGGCCAGAACAATGACACCCAGGGAAGCTGAACCTCTCCTGTCGGTGAACACGCTTCATAACTCACGTCTGCTTAACCTGGAGAGAAACAAGGGCTGATCTGAGGGGGGAGGGAGCGCTCAGCTCTTGGACGAAACTCTTCAGCCAAGCTAAAAAGTTACATTACCTTATATGCACTAACTTCGTCTTTTTTATGACTCAGGTCTCTCACCCGCAAAGTGAAAAATGTTGCTTTCAGAATACATGGCTATCTATCAGAAATTCACATACAATATTAATGTTTCTCTCGATCTTAGAGACACAATGTTCTCCGTCCAACATCTGTGATAGATGAAGCGTTCTTGTTAACAGGATTTATGTGGAGAAGTGAGAGCAATCAATATTTTAGCTCATCCTCCATCCTGCTGTTGAGACTGAGAGAGTTCGCTATGCTGGCTGGAGCTTTACAGGATCAAGAACACAGTAAAGTACATTATTGAATGTTGACAGACTAAGCTCTGGCTTATTAATGCCCTCCACAGTGGCAGCTCTCCCAAAATCATATCATTACACTGACATGCGGAGACAACGTATGTAGAGGGAGGCAGAATATATTCCTCTGTATGCTTAGGGGAGATCTCAGTCCATATGTTTCACTGCTCTGGCCTGAGTTTGAGTTTGATTAACAACTTTGTTCCACAGTCATAAGTCAGAAAATAAAGAAATTAAATTGTTGCTTTGTCCTGCACCTGCAACAAAGATACAGAATCTGTAAATCAGAATAAATGTATAGAGTCCCTGGGGTTTAGGGAGGCAGGAGAGTGTCCTAGCATGCATGGGGCAACAGACTAATGCACATACAGTAAGCCAGATTCTCTACTCTGATAATTGCGTGCTTGTGTTCTTCAAATTATATCCGCATTATTATATAATTAGTGAGGAGATACACTTAATTATTCTGAATGAGTGAGTTTAGGTCAATATTCTGTTGCCACAGATCAGCTCTCCTCCACCATTTCATAAGTTCCCTGAGGTAAAGGTCTTTTATATTGACAGATGGAAAATCCCTTTGACAACTTCCCACAATAGCCCATAAGCTAATAAAGTGCTTTTAAAAGTTTGCACTTACTTAATTAATTTAGTTTGTTAGCGTGTTAGCATCTGCTAATTAGCAGTCAACAGCTGAGGCTAATGGGAATGTTTTTGGTCATGAACTACAGTGTTGGACACGGAAATTTTACCGTGATGAGGGCGCCCGTGGAAAAGTTAAAGTGATTACAGTTCATCCCGAGAGGAAAATTAATGTCTGTACAAGACCACATATGCTTTCTTTGCTAACTGAGATTTAGATAGAGGGTCATTACCACTCTCATATCTGTACGCTAAATATAATGTGAGGCTAGCAGCTTAGCTTAGCATAATAACAGAAATGGGGAAGCTCGCAGCAAGAGAGCAAATAAGCACATTTGCCATAAAGTTGAACTATTCCTTTAAGATAGATAGAGACTTTTTGACACTGTCAAAGTCCTGAGTGATTACATAAGCAAAAAAACAACAGACATGACTCAAATATATAAAGATAATGGTCAGAGAGAGATGTAGAAATTTGTGTACGCAGCCCTCCCTACCAAACAAACAACATAAAAATCCTCACAAGCCTCGATGGAAACACTAAAACCTTTGTTTCCTTCCTGCCTTTTTTCACTGACCGTATCGCTCACTCCTCCGCATGTCAAATTCATTCAAGTTTTCTCTTTCATGCCCACTGCACCGAGCAGGTTATTATGAGTCAGAGTTACCAGCTCGAGACCAGTGTTTTAGATCTTTATTATCTCTGAGATCAGTTTTCTGGTGTACAGTGTGGCATAGGGGCGCTTTATCTCACATCATCCTCCCTACAGTGCGTCTCCTAAACTCCCCTGTGCCTCGGTGTTGAATGAGGGCGGGGGGGAGTGACCCAACACACACATATACTCATATACAGTAGAGCTAAAAGGCATAAATCTCCTTTTTCTGCTTAGCACTGATATAATTCCAACCAGATTAAATGTGAATAAATTGAAAATGCTGCTAAGGGTCAGGTATTGCTGCTACTTGGGGACGTGTTTACAGTTTTCTTCTTCTGAGCATTGGAGGGTTTGGAGTTGAAGTTTGTTGGGTGTTTATTTGTTCCACAAGCATGAAAGATTAATGAAGTTAGGTCACTGGCAGATAGCGAGTTTTTATAATCTGTGTAAAAATCAACAGTCCAGACTCAGCAAATGCATGGAAACGCCAGCTCGGTTGAATAAGGCTTTTTCTGTAGTTTTATCTGGTTGGAAATCTAGCACAGGAATCCAACTGTAGCTGTGATTGTCAATAGTTCCCTTTAGACCGGGCATGAGTAATTATGATCCATTTGATGTGGACTTTTTTTTACTTACTCCACAAAAATACAAACATTCTCATTGGAATAAGTCAAAATGGAAAAGGTTTAGCCAAATATAAACTTAAGGTGTTGTTTTTCCAGATCCTTGGAGTTTTCATTTTTGGGAGAGACGGGGGTAAGGTGAGATGGGATTAAAATATCAAATAGGCATTTGGGACGATTACAAAAGAAACAGGATTTTTATATGTCCTCTTCAGCAAACCAGAGTAAGCTGTGTCCGTTGGCGGCTGGTGAATGTGCGCTCTATGTTCTGACAGACAGAAGAATGAGCTGTTTTATTACCTCTGCACTGGGCTGCCAATCATCATAGGTGTCCCCCGCACTCATGCAAAAACAGCTAGACTATCATGTATTAAATATATAGCTCCATGTGCACAGATATTCATTGTCAGACTGCAGCGCATACACTAATCCTATAATGGATCATAAAGTCCCTGCACACAGAAAAAGGTTGTGCAATCTGTAATCTGTTTTATCTCTTATCACATCGTCGCCCTCCGATCTTTTTCACCTCTTTAGCAAGAGTTCAACCATCTCCACCTACTCCCAGTGTCGTACTCACAATCCAGCTCAAATCGTGGCTGATCCTGTTGTTTTATCACCAGAATCGCACCAGAGGAGACAATCCTGGAGCCAGCTCCTATCTGATGGCTTTTTTCATTTCCAGTGTTGATAAGCATCAAATACTATATCCACCTCATATGTGAGCAGCGAGATGAATTGTTTGTCAGTGAAATCCGGAGAATGACCCAGTCCTATCTCAGGGTTTTCATCAGTGGATGGGGTTTTGCTCAGCTGTCATCTACAGTGTTTAAGACTTAAGCATAAAAGTACACTCTTCGCTTTGGATGTTGTGGTTTGACAGAATAATCCCAACTTGAGGTGTAGATACTAGTGAGCTAGCTCCAGTAAAAGCTGCACTGAGTTGTCCAATTACAATCGCCATGTTGAAGTATTTACTGGCGTGCTTAGCACATACAAGCGATTTGCTCGACATGCACTTTTATCTGTGGGAAAACATTCACTTAAGCTATTTGGTTCAGGTTGACCACTGGTAGGTCATAGGACATGGGTCCTCTGTCTCAAAGTCACATGCTTTTTCAGCCGATCATCACACGTCATGAGCACAGTTTTACTGTGTATTGCAAATGCTATTTTTGCTTCTGTAGAATTGACTCTTTGAGGCAAAATTACAACGCAATTACAATTACATACGTCATCTTATGTTGGCAAAACTGTCTCCTGTGCCTGCATTGCTAAGTTACTCAGTCCATTGTCCTTAGGGAACTGCAGTGTATTTATCCTGGACGATCATGCCCCTCACAGATAACGTCCAATGGTGACATTTATCACCAACACAAGAAGCAGTGTACCCTGTATGCAGTGGGGCAGAGGGAAGAGTTTTTGTTAACTAACCCCAACCATGCCTTCACCAAGGGTATTTGCCATAACCATAATCATAAAGGCCAGATTAGAGATGGCTTACTTTCTAATAAGCCAGCAAGTCTGAAAATGATACTAAATATACCTTGATTTAAAAAAAGTTTACAACCAACTCTTGTGTATTTTTAAAGCCTGAGGCAACTTTGCTGTATTACTGGAAGCTGTTGTGGCCTCTGAAGCATCCACGGAGGGTAACATCACTCTCCTCAGGGGCCCGTACTTGCCCCGCTGCAGTGCTCCTGGCACAGGGGCAGTAAGGTGATCTACAGGCTATCAGCAGGCCATCAGTATCATCCAGGGTATCTGTGTCATCTGTGGCATGTTCTAACCCAGGAGCCAGATTCTGTCTTCATTTCCATTACTCCGCCACGAAATCAAAGATGAAAGATAGCTGCGTGCCCAGGGACTAGACAGCCCACCATCAGAGCAGGAGAAGTGATCTCCTTCATTTTGAGTTTTGCAATTAAGCCTTTGTTTAATCTCTGGCTGCACGGTGTGTTTTCCACTTCACCCAAATTCCATAACGCTGTTTTATGCTGCAGCAAGCGCTGCCAGCACTTATCACATCAGCATGCGACTGGAGGGAGCCAATGTTGGGTTAAACACAATCACAAGCCACAGCTCAGTCAGTCAGTCTGTCAGGCTGTCAAATGGCACTGGTCTGGTCTTGCATAAAACAAAAACTTCGAAATCTTAGACAAGTATCAGAACAAGGCAGAACTCTGTCTAGCCTAGAACCCCCACCCTCCACCCCTCTCCCTCTCTCTCTTATACACACACACACCCTACCCACTGACCCCCACCACCATATGCCAAAAATTATCATACAAGTTTCTCTTTGTATCCATATTTAAAACATGATGGAGAAGAATTGAGCCTTTATATGAGGGGGAGGTTGTGTGTTTATCCAGCAGCGCCAGCACCAGGAAACAAGAGAAAGCCCCCATTGCTGCTGGTGGAAGCAGGAAAGGGTCGGAGACTGCGGGGCTGGTGGGGAGGAGAGGTGACTGGAGACGGAGAAGGAGAGAGAGAGAGTGAGAAGGAGAAAGAAACTCTTTGAGTGACAGTAATTTAGAAACCTGGACTTTTTATGATTTCCCTGCTTTTGGGAAAACACACAGACTTCTGGGTACAGCACTTGGGACCAAATCAAAGACGTCTTTTACCATCAAAAGGTGTGTTTGTGTGAATGTATCTGTCTATCTCTGTATGTAACCTGCACATGTTTGCATGAGCAGTATGTACAGGAAGTAAACCAATCACCAAACAAACAAAAAAAGTCAAACAAAAATTTGAATTCTCATCATTTTTTTGTGGAAAGACATATAAATTATACTGAGACTGAAGCTCCTGCACATATTAACATAGGAATTTCTTAAATCGCACAATAGCAAAGGCTAACAACATCTGTCCCGAACTAGTTATCTGTCCATGCAATCACCCACTTAGGAATTGTATCAGTCAAATTAACAGAAAAGTCATTTGTAATCAAAAAGCTTTGGTCTATACTAGGGGTCAAAACTCCACAGATATATACTGTATATCCTGGTTTCCATAGACTTCACATAAAAAAATGTGTGTACCACATGAGGCTCACACCATAGCTGTAAACATCTTGTTTTATTAGACCCTGTATCCTCAGGCACCACAAGTTCTGGGGCTCCAGTAAAACTTTTAGTATCATCAGTTGCGATGCAGGCCCATTAGGCAGCGTCTACACGCCATCTTCAAAACAGGTTTCACATTTTCTGGCATTGAAAAAGTAAAAAATCCTTGAGACATATTTAGTATCATGAAGCCATGAAACTAAACATTTTCAGCCAGCAAATTACTGAGAAGAGAACAAAGTGTAGGAATGCAAGGGTTTGTAAATGGTCCTATTGATGGATCTGTGTATTTGCCTGTGTCAAAGCAGAGCCAGGACTGAATGGGCCTCCTCACGACCCCTCTGGCCTCAGCTCCACGTTCAGTCCGCTCAGGAAGGCCTGAGGTTTGGAGGTTTCAAACCATAACGACCTTCTCGCTCCTTCCGCTTCACTTTTGGGCTTTTTTATTCCAAAATGAGACACTGGATAAATTACGTTGACTATGAAGGGCCCCCTTGTTCACTTAGAATAATAAAGAAAGGGTACCCTGCTGGAGAACTTTGCAGTAATTTCGCCTGCAAGTGTGTGCGAGTACGTCTGGGCTCGAGAGTAGAGCTGAGTGAGACAGAGCCAGGAGAGGAGAGAGAGTGAGAGTGGGGGAGAGCCTCATTTCCTCCATGATGGATGAGCCTATTAGCTGTCCGGTGTTAGCGCAGGTTTAGCCTTACACCTCCGGCTCGTGGCGCGCACTGCGTCTGATTATTGCAGCCAAATAGGAGGAGAGAAGAGGAAATGCAGAGGATGAGACGAGGAGATCAAGTTTGGAAAAACTTTAAGTCAAAAGAAGTAACACAAATCAGCTCCTTCACATCTGTGGACATATTCACAGGAAAACCCCAGTCCTGCAGGGATCACACAGTCAGTGTTTTATGGCTGGCTGATTGTTTGGTGCCTAGGATTGGTTGTTGTTGTTTTTCTTAATATTCAGACTGTATCTTTTCTTATATGAAAGGCCTGACTGACACAGCTTCACCAAAGTGTCAGTTGTGTACAGGAGCTGATAACTGTTTCATCATCACTGATTCTCGTATGCATATGTCTTAACAGGTATGCAAAGATCACTGTCCCCAGTTAGAAGTCACAGCATCTGCACACCTATTTTTCTATTTACATGTTTGTTTTAGTTGTTATTTATGATGTTATTCATTTCTCTGTGCTGTAATGCATCATCATGTCTCTCTCGGTAAAGTCCTATGTTTTAATGTAGTTATGTTTCTTTTTAAACATCGACAACATTGTGAAATGACATAATTTGTAAGTCAGCACACTTTCATATATTTCTTTGTCACGTTTTAGTCTGTATTACACCCAAAAAGGGCGGTGAGATCGGATTTCACAGAGCAAATGATAATGCTGCTGCAAAAAGCAGGGAGAACTCCTCAGATTCAAGAAAATTTGCAGAAAAGTCACTAAATGCATCTGTAAAGTCTGTAAATCTTGCAAAAGGCGCTAAGTTGGCAACGCTGCCTGTAAACAACCCCCTGATGATGTAACAGACACTATTGGCACCAGTTCATTTTGTAAGAACGACAGCCAATGGGGAAACTCCAACGCTCAGCCAGCCAACCAATTGTGTAACTTCATCACTCAGTCAGTCATGGACATTTACGTTTCTAAGGCTGACCTCACAATCACAGCCCAGCCAAAATGTTTAATATTTCCCTCTGAATTATAGTGAAGCATAAGAATAAAGTAGCAAAAAGGAATTAAAATACTCAAATATTGTTTAAATACCTCTAAATTTGACCTAAGTATTGATATGTGGATAATTAAAAAGCAAACTAAAGAAGGATATAGTCTATAGAAACCTCAGGAAAAGTTAAAAGTCAGACCATATTCTCTCTGTGGACGTCCTCAGATATTAAGTGTAGCAGCAGCAACACATTAGCACAGTAGATCAGTAAGTCTTGGGACACATTCCTATGCACATTCATGGAGGGGCAAATGCACATATGATAACATCCCACCCCTCCACACACACACACATTCACACACACCCTTCAGATGTGGACTGTTTCCAGAGGAGAGTCCACCTGATTCCCTCATCCATCCACAAGTTATATTTAGGACTTGTTTGACGTCCCAGTGCTGAGGCTTACAGGCTGGGCAGATGGGGTGGAGGAGGGGGCGATAGAAGGTGATGGAGGGTCAAAGATAGTTGATATCCCTGTGCATGTCCTCCAGCCGCTCTTGCTCTCTATATAACACACACACACCTCCTCCTCTCTGCTGCCAGCTTTCTGCCCCTTCGCTTTCTCTCTTCCTTTCACTCTGTATCTCGGCGTCGGCCCACCATGTGTCCTCCCTCACTCACTCTGTGTAACATGTGTCACTCGCACTCTCTCGCCCTCTGGCATGCGCTCTATCTCTCGTGCTCTCTCTCTCTCTTTCTCTCTTGCCCTCTCTCTCTCTCCAGCTGACAGCATGTAATTGAAATGGTCAAACACATGAAAACATGACAAATGGTAAGAGGTATTTGTGCTTCATCATCATCATTGCAGAGCCTTCCCTGTCTGTCTCTCTCTCTCTTCAGCTGGAGCTCGGCTGACAGCTTGTACTCAAACCGCTCAGACACATGGCAAATGGTAGGAGATATTTGTGCTTCATCATCATAATTATAATGGACCCCAAACCCTCTCTCCTCCCCCCTGAGCGTACCTCCACACTTGGCTGCGGCACAGAGTGAGTCAACATGTGTTAAAATATGAATTATGACTCTTTGGCCAGCACATGTTGTATTTCCCAACAGAGAGTCCCTGAGAAACGGGATATGCAGATTAACAAGATTAAGGAAGATCAGCATGATTAAATGTGGTGTCTAAGTGAGCGGAGAGCAACAAATTGATTTTAAACCCATCTTACGTCTGGGTGTATAATTTTTGGCTCGGGCTGTGTGATCACTGCTGATCCACCTCTGAAGTGCTCTAAACTAAACAAGCCTGGAGGATCAAACTTCCTGGTGCCATGTTGGAGGCATTTCTTGGTAAGAAAACAGAGATAAAAAAGAAAAACAGCAATCAAGATAAGACAGGAGGTACCATGCTGGGCCACAGACCTGGGTTTTATCACCAAGATGGATTGGGTCATCTGGTGTTATCCACTAATCTATGAGACACAATATAAACTGTATTTACAGAAGAGTTAAAGTACAAAAAACAGTAATATTATAAATTACAGCCTGCAATTTACAGTCAGGTACTAAGTAAAATACTTAGTGTTTCCAGAGGAAATAAATTATGCTCTAAGTATTTATGTAAATACTGGCTACAACACTGGAAAACAAAACCGAAGCTTGGAAAACATGACACTGATTTTCTGCAGAATTACAGCATTAAGTAATAATGGTATAAGATATTTCACAGTCAGGTAATTAAAGGGATTAAATGCTGTTGAAGAACATATAAAATATATGGGTCACATGCCCAAAATGACAAACATATAGTCTTGTTTTCGTCCATGTACTGTGTAATGGGCTGTTAATACTGCTGTGTGTTACCAAAAAATCATCCCGCTCAAGCTTCTCTTATTGTATCCTTGATTTATTTCCATTTATCAACTGCAGATCACTTTAATTAGAAGCGCTATACTGTGTATAAAATGCTTATTATTCCTAACTTATGGTCCACTTATTAACTTTTTCCAGACCTCACAGTCTTCATCGGTGGGTGGAGTGAGCTCAGTTGTCATGCTGTTTCATGGAAATCTCAGAAAATGTCAAACTGTTCCTTTAACATTACTTCATCAAACAACTATTTCCAGGGTGAAGAGTGAGGATTTTTGCTGTTTCCACATCTTGTAATTGTCAGTTTTGGTTGTTTTGTCTGTGAAGCTACTGCAAAAGATGTCTTTTTATGTGTTTTCTCCTGCATAATGTATGAGGATAGGCATGAAATGTGGGAGATTCAGACTGGCCACCATTACACCCTGTTATTTTTTAGTCCGACATTTAAAAACAAAACAAAAACAAATAAAAAACCTTGAGATACTTGAGAAACAAACAAACAAAAAAATATTCTGCTCATGTTAAATGTTTGTCATTTTTTAAAAATCATAACAAGCCTTATTTTGTGATTGTAGAAAAATAATCCAAATTAACTCCAGATCAGAATATCTTCTCGTGGTCAGAGAATATTGTTTGTTATGTCAAGCCGTGAAATAATTGTTTTGTGATAATGAGAAAATGAAACATGAGAGAGAAATTGCACAGATGGCTTGCCTGTAACACAACACCATCCTGATGGGAGATCCCTCCATGAACAGACTGGTTTCCTTCTCCTAATAGTCTCTTAAAGAGTTTTTCTGCTTTCAGTGGGAGTCTTAAATTAATGGTGCCTGGCAGGTGGTGGGTGTTTATGTATTTAAAGAGGATATTTGTGCTTTGATTCATTTTCACTTTTATTCTTGATTAGTTACATCTTAAAACGATGGTTTTCAGTCAAAAGTTGTTAGATTTGATTGTGAAGACAGACTTTATGAGTGACCTGCAGCCGCAAAACACCACAGCCTGTTATCGAAGAGCTGAATGAAAACAAGTCTAACGTACCCAAACAAAAACTTCATGAGGTTATATACACGGCAGAGATTATATTGTGAGGTGTTCCTGATATTTTGCCCATCACATGTTTATCACGTTGCACTGTCTATTTGTGTTGTGAAATCTTTTTTTGATTGAGGGATCAGTTGAATCAGGATCCAAATAAAGAATCATGTAGGGTTTTCTTTTTTTTTATTCCACAGCAGAGCACAAAGTGCTGCCGGCAGAGTTAAATCACACTGCCCTGCTGTTTTATCGCAGCTAACTCATGTTGATAATGATTTGATAACACAACACTACAGACAATTACACGGGCAGGAATGTCGGCAGGGAATGCAACGTCTGGAATATCAACAACTGCTCCCTGCTGCCAAATGCATAATCAAGTTGTTTTGGTATCTCCAGCTATCTAAAGCAGCCATCTTTCAGCTATCCTAAGCAGCTATCTTATGTCTCTGTCCCCTCCGACATCAGACGAGGGGGCAGAACAGTGAAAGGCAGACAACACTGGATACACTGATAGCGCAGGGGTCTTGTTTTCCCATGTGCGTTGCCAGGATGTGATGTATAAATAGGCACCAGGCTGTTTGTGTGTGAGTGCAGGCTTAAGTTATGTGACTATAGCTTGATAGGGGCTGTCCGTGGCTGTGAGGCCGCGGCTGGGCAGGCAGCTATGGTGGGTCAGGGCAGTCGGTGTCGTCTCATGTCCTGAGATCTGAGAGGCCTCTCCCAGGAGGTGGTGACGGGCAGCAGAAGGGCACGGATTCAGAGTATTTTGGTGTTAATTGAGCTTATTGGCCTGCTATTCACAGCCTTGACGTGATTGATTTAAAAGCTAGTGTGAGACTGCAACAGGGCTGACCTCTCTAGTGGCGGCTCCTTAGATATGGCCTCAGGACTGCACAGCTGTGAGGAGTAATCCTCTCCCTTCATTTTTTTCAAAGAGTGAGCAATCCACCCTCCTTCAGTATTTTATTAGTTTTTCCAACACTACAGAGAAGAAGGGAAAGAGAGGAGGGAGAAATGTGAGGGCCTGGCAGGAACTGGCATTTGAACCTGTGCTCCGTGGAGGGTTTTCTACACTTTGTGCATTAATTGGACAGTTATTAATATGTACAACATTTCTCTATTCACAATGAAAAAATCTAACTGCTGGATTCTGGTGAGCTCTCTTGTGATTTGACTGCAATAAAACAACAATGCAAAACTATCTTCTGTTTTCCATGTTTTTGTGTTTTGATTTAAAGGTGCTCTATGTACATTTTTGCTATCGCTACACAGTCAGCGTTAGCATTAACAGCTGTTTACTGACAAGACTAGAAGAAATGTTGCTGTCTCCAGTGGTGGAAAACAACACCAATGTTAACTCTTGTTTTGCATCTATCTCTATTGCTTCTTTTCTCCTATTGAAGTCAGCATGCTAAACAGCTAGCCCCATCCTGTCTCATCTTACAATACCACTTTGCAAAAATGAGACACTAGCATCCAGTCTGCCTTCAGTCCAACATGAGGGGTTGAAGAAGTAGTGCTCCTCCATCCCCTTGTCTTGTAAACACAATGATGACTGAAGGTCTTAGTAAGTAAACAACTGTAAATGCTAACATTAGCTTAGTTGCAATAGCAAAAACCTCCATATAGCACCTTTAAAGTATAAACATTTGACAATTTGGGAAATGTTCTTAATAACTTTCGTCTTGGTGAGACCTGGGAAGATTGTTACCACTCTTATGTCTGTACAGTGAATTTTAAATCTGCTGCCAGCAGCTGGTTAGCTTAGTTTAGCATAAAGACTGGAAACACAGGGAAACAGCTAGCTTGGCTCTGTCCAAAGGAAACAAATTGTGCCCACCAGCACCTCTAAAGTTTACTGATTAACACATTATATCCCATCCAGCAAGAGTAGCATCAATGTGCTCACCCAACCCGTCGCATTTTTCAGATAATATTTCCGTCCTTAAAAGTCCACATATTGTAACGATTTAACCCCTTAGCGCAGCAAGATCTGAAATGCCAACAAAGCAGTGGGTTTACTGAAGATATTTTAAAGTCAAGTAAATCTATATGTTTTTTTTCCTTTCTGTAAGTACAGTTTCCATAGGTGATTGACAGGCCTTGTCAAAATAAATGGCAACTGCAAGTGTTATTTCAAGTCAGACATGCTACTTGTTCCTTTAACCTTGCTCGCTCCACCACCCCCCTCAATCCATTTTTAGTCCTTCCAGGCCAGCCTGGCTGACAGTATACAGTCATTCACTAGCTGCACTCAGACCCACAGTGAAATACAATCAATTCCAGCACTCAATCAGTGTGGAGTATTCACGTTCTGGGAAAGAAGAATATAACATCTTCTCCTGTTATACGACCTTGGCAAACAGGCATCGTTACTTCTCATATCCTCCCACAAAAATCCTAACAATTTAAACAACAAAATATCATTGTTTAGGCTTCCCTCCCTAAAAACTTTATCTTTAAATATTTCTAAATCCTCTGACCCCACTTTCCCTCTGCACAAAGCCTCAGCCATTCAAAACACCCCCCCACACCCCTCTCCACTATGGCTGCATGACCGCGCAGTAGTATTGCTTTCAGCTGCATTGCTCCCCAAGGACATCTGAGAGTGGACCTGAGTGTGCCCAGAAACTTCAGCCTTTAAAAACAAAGCAAGAGACGTTTAACTGTTGCAAATTGAGCCATGCAGTATTAGCCTTCCAGTGCAAACACACATGTCCGCATATTGCACGCAGACATACATAAACACACCAATACATCATCCGTTTATTTCATTTTTCTGACATGGCTGAAGGACTGAAGGTTATAATCCATATTTACTAAACACTTCATTCTGACCTTTTTATTTTTCTCCGCATTATCGCCTAATTCATACCGTATACACATTTAGGACTGTCGATGCTTTCACAATCAAACATCTGTAACTCTATTTTTGTGTTTCTCTGTTGTTGTTTTTTAAGTTGATGATTCAGCTGCAGGACTGAGGCCCTGTAAACCAGTTTCCCACAGGGGCCTTTTCAAACTTATGTCACATTCAGGCTGGAATAATTCAGAACAAGGCCAGCTGTTGTGTACCAACTACTATTTCATGACAAACAATCAGTATTGTCTTATAATGCATTTGGATTGAAGTTTTCATGGAGCATGCTGATGAATCCATGAAAAATGAATCTGTACAAATCGTTAATGAGTAGGTGGAAATTAAGAAAAACAGCCACATAGGGAAGGTGGCTGCAATTTAGCATCAGAAAGATGTCCATATGCAGTTGCAGAGGCAGTCAAAACCTGATTTTTAATGTACTTAATGTACCAGAATCCATTGTTGTTGATTTTGCAAAGACTAACTGAAGCAATTCTGTGTCTACGGTCTTTATTTTCAACTTCTAATGTCAAATCTGACAACTAATCACAGTTAAAATTCTTTTTTTTTTCTTCTTCTTTTGACTGAATGATTCTTGTCTTCTTATTGAGCCCATAAAACAAGGTAGATGTTGTTGTGTAAATCAGGATGCAGAGGCAGAGCCATGCAGGTAAGATTAAAAGGCAGATTCTTTGGCCTCGATTCAAAAACAAGGTTGGCAACAGGTAAATTGTCAGGAAAGGCGAGAAAGAACAAACAGGGAGCAGACAAATAAGCAGAACTTGGGCTGGGTGCTGCTGGTGAACTGCTGGTGTACCAGTATATATAAAAGGTGGCTGATTAGGGTAATACAGAGCAGGTGTGCAGGCAGGTGAAAGGCTGGGTATAATTAGTGCACTGAAGGAATGACAAGCTCTGGAATTACAGGAGGCATTAGAGCATTTAAACATGGTAAATGGCAGACAAAGAAAAAGTCCTTTGTCATTGCAGTTACAATTACAGTTGATAGTATAGTTCTTCACATATTCCAACTAGAACTCCAACCATCACATTTGTTTGCACTACTTCTCGTGTGCTTCAAACCTTTTAAGTACCGTGCAACCTTTCTCTCAGTCTAAACAGGGAACTGTAGAAAATATATCCTATTTATATGAACCACAATCTGGCAACCTGTATAAACTTGTTTTAGCAACAAGTAGCCACTGTCCTTGAAAGCAATGCTGCTAAAATGTTGTCTGTAGCCAGCTGGTAGCAAAGATGACTTCTATATTCAACCAGTAACTTAGTTTCCATGGTCAATGTTTGGTTTACATGAATTAAAAGCTTAAGTGTTGGGCACTAGTTTTATAAATATGACAACATAGAGGGGACGTTTAGTTCAAAACAGCTGCAGGAAGTATATATTCGTATTGTACTCACTGTAGGTTGAAACGCCACTGTTTTGATGGTAGAAGAACAAGAAATTACTGTATTAAACTGATGTTTCGTGATCAAGAAAACATCTGCATCAATTCACATGTATGTAGAGAACACCATCATTGGTTTTCAATCTGAAAATTTCACAAATAGCTGTCAAAACAAAGATTTATTGCTTTAATTTCTGTGTGTGGAGCTGCTGAAGTCATTGCACCACCGTTCACAGTTAATTTCACTTTTCCCCAGCTGTGAGTAGCTCCTCCATTTCCGCTGTGCATAGCACAGTGGGACCATCAAAAACTACAGTCATATACATCGAGTGATTCTGGCATGCTGGCATTTTTAAATGTAATATATGATTTTTCAGATGGTTATCTTGGATACATTTATTTTCAAAATAAAGTTATTTATATGTAAATGCATCTCAAAGGCAGTTTAATGATATTGAATGATGGTGAAATGGCTAAATTATATGTTTGTTTAATTCCTGTAATGCTGATATTTTAAGGATATGGAAGCGGCGTCATTCTTGCTACCTGCCACAGGCTGTAAAGGACATTATCTGGTTTCAAAACACTTGTGGATGAGGAACACAGATGGACTGAGGTGATGAACCAGGCCCATTCACTCCAGTCACCTAATAGCGCTACATAAAATTGCATAACAGTGAAACTGAGACATTTTGTGCACACTGTCCTCTCATTACAGCAAATAACAAATTGTGGATCTGGAAAGAAGTGAACAATGTCACTTAAACAGACATCATAACTGTAGCTGTGATTAGAAAACAAGAAAACTTAAACAGCTGCTGCTGCTAACATTCACTCATCTCCTGTGTCCGCTCATTCCCCTAGCGCTGCATAAATTACAGATTATTACAACACAATATGAACAAAGAGATAATTGCATGATCCAAGTCTCAACAATTCACCATTATACTCCCTGTCAAAGGCAGTGCGCTGGTTCAGATGTATTGCTTTAAGTGTGAGGTGTCTCTTATTACACCCATAACAATCTCAGACAGCCTGTGTCTCTGGGATGGTAATGTCATGCCAGGCTGTGGCAAGGCTCTCCCATTGTTCTCGACGGGATGTTTATAGCTTTGTGCCTGATATATGATAACCAATAAGTGAGAGGTAGTAATTACAAGGCCCACACTGCACCAGATTGCCTGATGAATGCGTGAAATAAAAGCTGGGGGGGTTCTTTTTGTAGGCTAGTTATTACAAAGCCATACAGAGACTTGACATACGGCAGTACTATGAGCGGGAGAATGCTAGCAGGGGGAGAAATAAATAGCATATATCCATTTCCTCCACCAAATGGCAAAGTAAATAACACTGACCCTCTTAAAACAACTCGACTGCAAGCCAGCGAGTGTCCAAATCAAAATACTCAGTTGCACATATTCCTAGTCTTTGCCCATTCTCCGTTCAGGTCAAGAAGAAATAACACAATTAGGTGAAATAAAAACACACAGAGAAAGCACAATGGTATCCTTTTGTAGGGCCCAGGACTCGGAGTAATGGTGCGGTCAGACCTTGTGTCTCCTAAACTAATCAGCAGCACAGTGCCATTTATTCTTTATGGATGTCGCCCCAGGAACGCAGGAGAGAATCAATAGCCACCCACAGTCAATTTACTCAATTGTTAATTTGTAAATCAATCCACTAAGTGTTTATTCATTATGCTTTTTTGTCGAGAGTTAGATGAGAAGATCGATAACACTGTCATGTCTGCAAATAAATACAAAACTATGAGTATAAAACTACAACAAGCTGTAAGTTAGCTTAATTTAGGTACTGGAAAAAGAGGCAAACAGCTAGCCTAGCTCTGTCCAAAAGTAACAATATGCTAAATCTGCAGGGATTACGTGGCACACTTTTTCTTGGCCTGGCAGGCTAAGTTAATATGTTCATTAGTGAGTTTTAAAAATGCTAATACCTTTAGACCGAGCTGGGCTAGCTATGCTATAATATAAGGCTGAAACCAGCAGCATATAGCTTAGCATATTGACTGGAAACAGGGGAAACAGCTTGCCTTGGAAACACCTAGTCTGACCCTAACAAAATCCAGCAAGTGGGGCATCTCATGGCCAAATTGTTGGGGCATGTACCAGATGGGCCACTGTGCTCCGAGCGGCTGGTCCCTGGTTTGACTCCTGATCCAGGTAGACCTTTTCTGCGTGTCACTCCCCTACTCTCTTTCCCCGTTTCCTGTCTCTCTCTACTGTCGCTATCAAATAAAGGCTAAAACCTCCAAAAATAAAATATTTTAAAAAACAATCCAGCACCTCTAAAGTTCACTAATTATATTTTGTTTAGTTAGTCCCTACAAAAACCAAAGTATAAAAACAACGCAAATGCTAACAGGAGCCCAGCTAGCTATTTCCCCCGTATGCCTAACTAAACTAACTGGCTGCTGGTGCTAGCCTAAAATTTACCATACATTTACGAAAGCAGTATCAAGCTTCTCACTGTCAAACAATTAATTTAAGTTACAAAACAGCTGTATTTAAGCAAATAAAGCATGTTCAGTTTGCTTACTGTTAGTACTTTGACACTCACAGATACAGATGTGAGGGACAGTTAACTATAATCTGAGCTGCTTTGAGGGTCAAACCTTTATCCACCAGTGCCCCCACCTTGAGAGGCTTTGCGCCTTGGATGCTAATGCATCCTGATATGTGCTTCTTACTTTAGAGAGAGATACTGTATCTCACTGATAATAATCTGAGACCTTCTAAGGGCACACTCAGGCTTCTCCAGGCCGTCTCCAATGACCCCTTGTCTTTGAAGTGTGAACTTAAAAACGTTAAAGTGGAGAGGCTGCTGAGTAGTAATGGAACTTCAGTCAAAGCATTTCTGTTTGATTCACCAAAAGCTTCGGCTCTGACGTACAATAAGATATCATCGCAGAGTCTGGAATGTATTTCCTACCCCGCTCAATCGGACTTAATTTGAAGTTGGAGGCTTTTTTTCCTACCTGAAGCCAGATCTGATAAAGCTGCACACACAGCCTTCATCTAGCTCAATTTGTCATCTAGAAAGCATAAGACGAGGAGATTTCCTTTCATAAGGCAGGGGTAAATTTACAGCCTGATAGTACAAAGTGCAGTATTTAAGCAGCAGTATTTTCACACCTAATTGGGCAGGATCAAAATATTGTGCAGAGAAATAGTTTGCCATTTCTGGGGAAATTTGCTTTCTTGCCGAGAGTTAGAAGAGAGGGTTGATATCACTCTCATGTCGGTGTGCTAAGTATGAAGCAGCCGTTTAGGTTAGCTTAGCTTAAGTTGACAGAAACACTATAAAGAGGGGGAAACATCTGCAGCCTGGCCCCTCCAGCTAGCACAATCAGAGCTGACGAATTCATGCTTATTACTCCTGGTTTTCGAACCCGCACGAAAACGTGTAGAAAACTACATTTTGAGGTTTCACCACCAAGAAAGAGTCAAGCACATAAAACTAAATCACTGTTTTACCACTTTGGTTTTTATACAGACTGAAGAATCTGGATAGTGAGCTTTAATGGTGTTAGTAGGTTTGTTACTTCTGGACAGAGCCAAGCTAGCAGTTTCCTCCAGTGTCCGATCCTTGTGGTGGGCTAAGCTGACGGGTAACGTAAATCTACTAGCCATATTCAAGAGGTCACAGCGTCGCGCTAACTTCTCAGCTTATTCTGTGCATTATCAGCATTGATCTAAATCCTACAAGCAACAAGTTGCTCCCAGGCCAGACTAGAGCAAAACTGTCTCGACCAGACTGAGTTTGAACACAGGGGCTAATAGAGACAGTATGCAGTTGACAGCCAATTCAGTCCTGCAGGGCGAGAGGCCAAAATCCTTGAGTTCCACCCGTTTGAGAAAAGATCAAATGCTCAGTGCAACAGCTGTGGAGCTGCATACTCTCCCCATTCAGCCACTAGATGGAAACAATAGTCCTCTGCTCAGCACAATCACGTTTGCATTTATTTGTTGCATGTTATGTCTGATTCTGGATTAATCACGCCAATTGCAAATCATCCTGTTTATGGATTCACTGTGTGCATGTGTCTTTGTGTTTTTAAAGAGACCAGGCTTCAGCTGGTTCACCCTTAGGCACCTGCCCCTGCTAAAGTACCTGTTAGCAAGGCAGTGAACCCTCTACCAGCTGCAGGAGCGCTTTGTTTCCAGGACTGACTCAGGAAAGTTTCACATTATATCACATGAAGACATTAGCAGAAATAGTGATAGAGTAATTATGAGTCAGCAACAGTAAAACTCCACTGGGACTATTACTTTACCAGAAGAGCGGGTTATTTTTTTACAGTCATACTAGAGGAAAATAAACTACTCAGTGTTTTACTCAGATAATAATCTTTTGTTTCAGATTTCAGATAATAAAAGCTCTCGTGTTCTGCCCCTGACGTTGTGACCCAACCTCAGTAATCAAAGTAACTAAAAAGTATTGAGTAACCACTTGCACCCACCTCAGTGATACTCGTACTTTATTCGAGTATTTCTGTTTTACTTAACTTTTATACTTTTAGTTCACTGTATTTTAGAGAGGAAGCATTGTATTTTTTTTAGTCCAGCCTTAGTTACTTTGCTGACTAACATACGATTATTTTACAGTAAATCTAACCACTCAATGGTATACAAGTTGAAATGCTAATGTTAATACCTCGGCGGTGATGAAAAGTAACTGCGAACAGTTACTTGTGCCTTGCATATTCAATCTAAAAGTGTTTTTACTTTCCATTTTATGCTACTTTATACTTGCACTTTACTGCATTTCACTTCACATATAAAAATTTTATGTATAAAATATGAGATGGGGTTATAAATATAATATATTGCTATGTATAAACCTGCCCAACAAACAGCCAGTTAACCCGATCCTCCTTAACGCACAAGTAAGACTTTCACCTGCACTGGAGTCATTTTCTCATATTTTTTACTTCACCTAAGCAAAAGATGTGAATTCTTCTTCCACCACCGTGCATGAGTAATGATAATCCAATAAAGTCATTCTGCATAAAGAGCAGTAGCAATAGCATGCTACAGAAATATTCAATTACAAGCAATTCATATTAGCAAAACAGTATGAAAAAGTAAAAGTATTCATTATGCAGAGAAGTTGGATTATAGTATTATACTGATATCAGTATTTTATACTGTTGTGTAAGCTAATTTGTGTAACTACTTAATTATATTGTAAAAAAGTACAGTATATTCTTAGTAGTGGAGATGAAGTACAGGATTATATAAGAAATACAAATTGTTTATTAAAATGTGCACAGTACTTGACTGAATGCACTTTTGATTCTTTACATTTTGCCTGTAATTTTGCTCAATTAAAATCACAAATGCAGGACTTTTACTTGTAATTCAATACTTTACATTGTGCTGTTGCCACTTTTACTCTAGTGCGCGGTGTGAGAGTACTATTCAGGGCAGAAATGTCGGAGGTATTTGACCATCCTCCAGCATCTGTCTGATAATTTTCCTTGTGTGGTGCTCCGGTTGAAATGTGAGCGTCACGGAGCGCCCACCTCCCCCTCTCTCCTCTCTCCTCCTCCTCCTCCTCCTCTCCGTCTCTACCCCTGACTGAAGTCCCACTGAGCGGCTCTCAAACTTCAGTGTCGAGCCTGAAAGCGGAGGACGAAGAGCCGGAGCCGACAGACAGGCAAAGCAGGCAGATAGACAGACAGTCGCGGCTAAAACAGCTCTGTGGACCCCGCTACAAGCGGCACGAACAGCCGCACTGATATCCGCTTTTTTCTTCCTTTTTTTTTAAAATCCGCGGTCGGTTTGAGGATTTACACTCAGCTCTCGGTGTTTGATTTTTGATGATTTTCCTCCATTGTTTGTCGAAGTTTCCGACTGTCACGTTTTTTAGTTACGGACCTTTATCTCGCCTGTCTGTGGGATTAATCGTTTTAATTCAACACTGAATAATTAGCATTAGTAACAGTACGCTGGTGAGCGTGTGTGCAGCTGTTTTTTGGAGTGTTTTTCTAACGGAGCGGTGACGGTAAAGGCAAATTTTGGACCTGCCTTCGCCATGGGGAAATAGCGGGGATCTCTCTCGCTCTCCCTCTCTCTGCAGCCGAGACCCCTTGTTTTTGACTTCTTTCATGCTCGTTTTTAAAGGACAGAGCGCAGTTTTCTCTTGAATAATGAGAATGGATGGTTGTCCGTTAAAGGTGGTGATTTTCCTGTGGTGTCTGCTGGTGATTTCGGGCTCCAGCTTTGAGATCGGCTCCTACGACTTGGAGCGAGGCAGACCGGCCAAGTGCGAGCCCATCGTGATCCCCATGTGCGAGGGGATCGGCTACAACCTGACCCGGATGCCCAACTTTATGGACCACGACGACCAGAAGGAGGCTGCCATCAAGCTGCAGGAGTTTGCCCCTCTGGTGGCTTACGGCTGTGATGTGCACCTCCGCTTTTTCCTCTGCTCCCTCTACGCCCCCATGTGCACGGACAAAGTGTCGACCTCCATCCCCGCTTGCAGACCCATGTGCGAGCAGGCCAGGGAGAGGTGTGCCCCCATCATGAAGAAGTTCAGCTACACCTGGCCGGACTCCCTCGACTGCTCCAAGCTGCCCACCAGAAACGACCCCAACGCCCTGTGCATGGAGGCCCCTGAGAACGAAACCAGGACGGAGGGTAAGAAAGGCGAGGGCATGCTTCCGGTGCCCCCTCGCCCCAGGCAGCCGGGCACCAGCAGCGGCCGCTCTCCGGGGAGCATGGGCTCCTGCGAGAACCCAGACAAATTCCAGTTCGTGGAGAAGAGCCAGTCGTGCGCGCCTCGCTGCTCCCCTGCCGTGGACGTCTTCTGGTCCAGGCAGGACAAGGACTTCGCTTTCATTTGGATGACAGTGTGGTCCATCCTCTGCTTTGTCTCCACTGCCTTCACCGTCCTGACCTTCCTCCTGGAGCCTCACCGCTTCCAGTACCCGGAGCGGCCCATCATCTTCCTCTCCATGTGCTACAACGTGTACTCCGTGGCCTTCATCATCCGCTCGGTGGCCGGGGCCGAGAACATCGCCTGCGACCGCGAGCACGGCGAGCTGTACATCATCCAGGAGGGGCTGGAGTCCACTGGCTGCACCATCGTCTTCCTCATCCTCTACTACTTTGGTATGGCCTCCTCCATCTGGTGGGTCATCCTCACCCTCACCTGGTTCCTGGCAGCGGGGAAGAAGTGGGGCCACGAGGCCATCGAAGCCCATAGCAACTACTTCCACATGGCCGCGTGGGGCATCCCTGCTCTAAAGACCATCATCATCCTCACGATGAGGAAGGTTGCTGGGGACGAGCTGACAGGGCTGTGCTACGTCGGGAGCATGGACTCGGGGGCGCTCACCGGCTTCGTCCTCATCCCCCTCTCCTGCTACCTGATCATCGGCACCTCTTTCATCCTCACAGGCTTCGTGGCTCTCTTCCACATCCGCAAGGTGATGAAGACGGAGGGCACCAACACAGAGAAGCTGGAGAAGCTCATGGTGAAGATCGGCATATACTCCATCCTCTACACGGTGCCGGCCACCTGCGTCATCGTCTGCTACTTCTATGAGAGGCTCAACATGGACTACTGGAAGCTGAGGGGCCTGCAGATGAAGTGCGGGTCGTTCAACGGCAACAGCAGCGACTGCTTGCTGCAGACGTCCGTGCCCACCGTGGCCGTGTTCATGCTGAAGATCTTCATGTCGCTGGTGGTCGGGATCACCAGCGGGGTGTGGGTGTGGAGCTCTAAGACCCTCCAGACCTGGCAGGGCCTGTGCAGCAGGAAGCTGGCGGACAGGACTAGTAGCAGGAAACCCTGCAGCGGCGTGAGCTGCGGCAGCACGCACTGCCACTACAAATCTCCTGCTGTGGTTCTGCACATGGCCAAGACTGACCTGCACTCAGACAACCCCACACATGTCTGAGAGAGGGAGAGACATGCACACACACACACACATTCACACTGCCAAATACAAGCACATACACTCACCCACACACACAGACGTACACACACACCTATGCCCTGTGTAAGGAGCTGCTAAAGACTTTTTTAAGAAGAAGAGTGGCTGAATTGAACTGTCAGTTACTCCTCTGCTGCTGCCAAGGGACACACAGGTACAGGCATCACTATGAGAAACTAGCTATAAACAGTATTCAGTGCATAAAGGGAAATGTTCAGTATTGTCATATTTTTCTGTTTATAGTGTTCTGTGCAGTAGACATGCCCAGTGTTGCAAAGCAAAAAAAAAGAAAAAAAGACTGTAATGGGAGGCATCTTGGGAAATATTGGTCTATCCTCCTCCCTGAAAGTGGCATGATTAACTGTATAAATCTGTATAAATGTTTTATTTATTGTAAATATATTTAATTTAAAGTTCACCTTGGCTCAGATTTTGTTGTTTAGATGCATTTATTAAAGGTCAAGGGAAATTAAGTGCCTTTTATAAGAACTCTGGTTCTGGCCTTTTGGAGGATAATAAATTTGTGGAGTTCATGTTCCAACTTTTCTCACTGCCTGGTGTTATTGTTGTCATTCTGGTGCCTGTGTCACAGTGTCTTATAATGAATATTTAACCATTTCAGCAGTGGTCTAATAGTCGCAAATGACTGTTCATTTCTGTCTCGTTTTCCCTGATTTTCCTGCTATTCTTCTCCTGGGATTCACACACATATATATATATTTTTTTCTACAACGGGACTCCCCGCCAAACGCGTTGTCTTCCAAGTGCATGCCACACATCCCAGAGGCGTCCCCAACAATAATCCTCAAAGAGAATCGCTGATGAATAGAATGACAAACCGTGGCGAGTATTAATGTTTGCATCACGGTCTTAAAAATGCAGGAGCAGCTTGCGGAGGAACATATTTAATTAATGGCTGTGTTAATCCTTCCACAGAGTCACTGTTGTTGCCCTCTCGCTGCTCCATTTGATCCCCGAGCAAACACTCAGTACTTTGATCTGAGAGGACAAATCTGAAGTGGATTTCAGCCTTATTGCATGGTTTCACTGACAGATTTAAGTTTAGCTCAGGCACTCAAGACTGTGGTTGTTCATTGAGTTGATGGATTATTAACTTAATATTTAAGTTGCTATGTGGTTTGTGGCTCTTGGAGGCTGTACTTTGATATGAATTAAGGGAATTCCAGGGCGCGAAAGATCCAAATTTCCATATTTAAATGTTTGAATTTGATATGCTGCAAGGCATTTTGTTTGGCAGAAGAAACAATGCACCATAAATCCTTCAGAAACTACCATGAGGTATAAATAATCACTGACTGATTCACAGAAAAAGTATGTATAACATTATTTTCATTAAATAAATACCCCAAGTTGGGTCTTGCAACTAACTTTTCAGTAATAAAGTCCAGTTTATTATGCACAAGAGCCACCATGTTCTCACATGGTCCATAAAAAAGTGAAAATAAATAGCTTTTACATTACGGGACTTTAACATTTTAAGTGCCAACGTAAATTGAAGCCACACACAGCAAAACACAGTGTAATTACAGTGTTTGACAGCAGTGGAATTGATTGTTTATTATGTCTGTGTGTAATTGTGTGCTGTGTCACCAGCAGCAGCAGCAGCAGCAGCAACACACACATGGGAGTGATAGCATGGAAAAACTGTGATGACCAGGAGCTTGTTTTCATTACGTTACTGGAACCTCAGCAGTGTGAACCAGGCGTGTGCTCGCTGACATCTCCAGAGGTTAAAAGTTGTTTTGTTTTCATTTTTTCCATCCATTTGAATTCCAGCAGAGTTAAAATAAGATGCGTGTACTACAGCTTGTTCCGTGCACATGTTAGTATTCATTTACTAAACACACAGCAGTTTAAATCAAGGATGCATTGTGTCTCTGTAGTAAATTAACCACATTTCCACTTGGTGCAGCGTTGTGTGGATCTGTGCAACGGCTGAGTTAACTTAAATTACTTATTCCTTCCTCCTGCAGAACAAGATGTGGGTTAACTACCAACACCCCCCACCCCCTTTTTTTTTTGTTGTTTTCATTACTCAGCCATTGCAGACGCTGTCCATGGCTTGGCAGGCAAGCGCTGTGAGTCCTGGACTCTGACACCGTGTGGATCACATTTAACTATTAAAAAGGGCTGTTTTGCTTGGAGCGCGCTCGCAGCCAGAGACTCGGCTGGTGGTGTTTCAGCCACATGTTCCAGTTCATGGGTGCCTGAACGGGGGCGCGTGCTTCCTCCCCGGTTTACACTCCAGTGACATGACCCAAAGAGGCAAAACACTTGCTGTGTGAGACACAAACCAGCTTGTCCCACCTGTGCTGAGCAGCGCTGATTAGATAGGAAGGAGGTAGCTGCAAAGGGTTAAGCACATGGGGGTGGTACAGAGGGCAAGTTTGTCTTCTGCAGCAATGCCTTTGTTTAAACCCTTTTTCCCTTCTCAGCATTTAGTTTTTCATTTTCTTGCCCTTTCTGCATTTTTTTTACATTTTTCCATTTATAGCTGAATATGACTAAGACAGGTTTTAAAAAATTACAAAGGTCAACAGAAATTACTTGTTATATAGCAGCAACAGGATGTCTTTTTGCTCTGTGTCTTTTTCCACAAATATGAATTCTATCGCTACATTTCCAGGTCACTGACGGCTATTTTTAGCTTCCCTCTCTCTCTCTCTCTCACAGAGGAAAGGAATCACACGGCACAGTGCTTCAGATAGAGGCAAGAAAGAAAGGTTCATTCCAAAAACAGAGTTTGTTTGAGCTGTGGTTCCTTTGGCGCCAGAGATGTGGCTGCCGGGAACACCTTCCCTTCACATACACACTCACACACGCACACACACACACCTGAGGTCTACAGTGCTGGAGCGGCGCCAGCCAATCAACACCAAGCTTGTTTTGAAGATGACCCCACCCCATCTTCCAGTAATGTCCAATTTCAGGAGTAAGTCAGCTCGGTCCTGTTCCAAAGATTTAGTTTGGCTGAGTCTCCACGCTGTTTTTCTTCTCTTCTGGCTCAGAAGGTTAAATAGTGTCAGAGTAGTCAGTCGCACTGAGCAGCAAGTTTGTCTGGGCCAAAAGTGAGACTACTCCCAGAAAAGGCAACACTTTTCCTTATAGGTTTCTCAGGGATATTTCATTGTGTTGACCGTGAGCCCTAACCGGCATGTTTGTTGATTCTGAAGCAACACAGAACAGGTCTATTTGGCCAGGATTTGTACGATTTGTTTTTTGTAAAAAGGCGTAAAAACTCCTCAGCGGTTATCCCGCTTTAGCTGCTGACACCATGTTTTTGTCTGCTGAGGAGAAATCCCTCCATCTGGTCATGGGTCTGATTAAAGGCGATCATTATGGCATCAATGCGCCTCCCTCATAGACTTAAACCCCTGCCCACCCCTGAGGGGAAAAAAGAGAAAATAAAGCATCCTTCATTACCCTGCCCTCCCTCCTTCTGCAGTCCCTCACCCCCCTTGAGCACTATCCCTTTCCTGTGCTGTTTTGATGTGTAAATGAGTGTATTGAAAACCTGCAGGCCCCAAAGAGATGCTTTCCATGAAAATGCAGCAGTCAGGGAGCACCAGAGTTCACACAGCTCAGTGCTCCTCGCAACCGGACTCCAATCAGACACCCAGTAGTACCCTGCTGCTGCTCTCTCTTGCCCCTGTTAGAGCAAGACACAAACACACACCAAATCACAGAAAGCATGCTGACTCATATCATCATTGTGCAGACATAAACATTTACAGGACGACCTCTGAGAAGAATCCGCTCCAGAGGTAAAAACACGAGAGGGCGAGTTGGAGAATTTGGCTTTTACAGTGAGTTTTTTTTTTTTTTTTTGAAATGAGGATACAGTGTCAAGTGGCTGGAGTGGCTGAAGAGATGCAGCAGCTGAAATTTTTCTGCAGCATTTATCACGTCAGTGAAATGAAAGCGCACAGGCTGAGGCTCAGAGATTAAAAGTCTGTTTTGGAGTACAGAGGATTGTTCAGTGTTTTGGAATCTCAGCAGCACTGCAGAGGAAATACTTAGAGTTGTTTTTATTCCATTCAATATAGCATGTTATCTAATCAACAGCAGCATACTTATCAGGAGTTTATGACTAATTACTTAAACCAAGACACTTCTTCATATCCCCTCTCCATTTTGTCTAAGATCCACCTGTCAGGATTCATTTTTCATCTTGGGTTGACATAATGCCAACTGTTACTGGTATGATTTCTCATTTTTCTCTCTCCTTAAACAAAATGTAAGTGTCACAATATCAAGACACTAGGCAAATAGCTGCATTAGATTAAGGAATGTGACTCATCTTTTAAATTGAAATCTGTTCATTTGTATTGGAGAAAGAGAGGGAAATAAGACATTAAGCCTCTACAACAGAGAGACTGATCACTTGGTCTCTGCAGTGGAGATGTATTATACTGTAGTCCAAGTTGTAACTGTACTTGATGTGAGCTGAAGGACATAAATCCTCAGTCTCAATTTTCAGACATCATCCTTTCATCTTCATCTAAGGAGGGTAGAGACATGGACTGAGAGGAATGTCCTTTTGAATTTAAATCAGAATGAAGTATAAATTAAACATTGGCCAAAAAGGACTCAAATCAAGATTTAAAACTTGAATGAACTAAAAATACTTACAGATCCCATTCTGACATATTAAAGAAAAAATACTGTATTTGGAATAATAATTTGTGTCTAATGTGGGTTTTTTCCATCAAAAAAAAAGTTTAATTATCATGTAAAAAAAATTCTTAGTCTCCCTCTTTGAAAATCTATAATGCAAATATTGGTTATTCAAAGGAGCTATTTGTGAGTTTTGTGGTTTCTTGCCAGGGGCGGGTGGTGGTGATGGTTGCCTGCAACAATGGCTGTAGCTCTTGTTGAATTTACATTACAAGATGTTAGAATATGTCCTCTGAGCAGCACTATTTCTTCAGGGCAGTCTGGTTGCTGCAGTAAGTCACGATCGGAAAGTGACAAGACAGGCCAAGGCTAGCTGGTTTGCATGCTAACCAGTAGAAGAAAAGAACCACCAGAGACAGCTCTTCACAAGGAATGAAGTTTCACATTGAACCATGACTGGCTTTTTATCTAGTTATCATGTCACAAAGTCACACGTCCGGGTATTAAACTTAGATTTAAGGTGAGCAGAGCTGAGCAACACTGCCCCTTGTGGCCACGAGTGGTAATCAGTTCTGTTGGGCTCTGAGTCTGAACGGTTAAGCAGTTTTCATGTACAGAAAACAAAGCTTATCAATCACTTGACTACAACTCAAACTGCGTAGTCCCACTCACTGATACTCACACCAAATAATTCTTGATATTGTCAAAGTTTCCTTGCTGGATATCAAAGATGAACACTGATTTTTAGTGAGTCTATTTAACTGATCTGCTTGAACTTGCTGGGCCTGATTCTGGCAGTTTAAGCTGCTGACTATCACTTGGTTAGTGAGAAATCGTCCCCTGCTCACCAAAGTTACACAGTGCAGGAATAGGTGTTCAGGACCGGGGAATGACAGAGACTCTATTCTCCCTGTTTACAAGTCAGCGCACTGTCAAAATGATTCTGAGTCTGTTATTTTAAGGTGAAATAGTTACATAATGTTGCTTTAACAAGGAGCCTATGGGTCTCGCTTCGACATGCAAAGTAGCAAAAACAAAACAGAGAGAGTTTCTATGCCATGCTGATACTTTCTTACCTGAAGTAAAGTGACAACATAATAAAATAAATAACTATTTTTACATTAAAAGCTGAACATATGGTATTTATTTCACTGACATGAAAGGCTTTGTGTACCTTTAGAAGAGTAGAGTGACTCTCTCTCTTCAACCAGAGACTGACGTTTTAGTTTTGTTCCAAAGGGGATCCATGTACAATCTTTGATTACATCTAGATCTTGTTCCTACAGAAGACTGAATGCACTTATTGTTACATTGCTTTGAACAAATTAAGCAAAGTAACGTAATGTCAAAGATGTCACAGGTGCAAACAGGATAGGAGCTGTGTCACAACACAAAGTGGTAACACAAACGACTTAAAGGCCGATGAGATTATATTAAGAACGCAGTGCAGGAGGAGAAAAGTTTGAGGAAGAAGTTTCCAGTTTTTTTGCTGTATCTTTTTCTTTTCGGTGTGTTTTTTCATGTCCTTTGATCAATAAGCAGAAGACAGAGAAGTAAAGCTTTCTCATCCCTCTGTACTCATTCCTGTGCTCTGTCTGCCTGTGGCTGAAGGAGAGATGAATCAGTGAACAGAGGGAGGTTCCGCCGCTCGCTCTCGCTCTCTGAAGCCAACAGCATTGCTGTGATCACTGTTAATCTCCTTTGCCACTCTGCTGCCATCTCCTCAAATACATTCATCTCATTTCCAATAGTGTTCACGGCCTCTTCTTCCTTTCTAATTAGGCACCGTCAAGATTTCAGAAGTCACCCTTTGGTGTTCTGCAGCGGGCGAGATCGCTCTTTGAGCTACGGGGTCAGTGATGGCAAGTATTTGTTTGAGGGTTAAATCACAGCAGGCCTTTCATCATGTTGTTATGTTGCACGATCAGAGGCTTGGGATTATGTAGGTCAGACGTTGGAGAGTGAGAGCGCCCCTTTTGTAGCTGCCATTTTTATTCAGTTGCTAGGCAGCACCCGCTCTAATCTCTTGTACCAAAGAGCCTCTCCCCGGAGAAAAAGAGAGGGAGCAGGAGTTACAAAGGACGAAAAAAAAAAAGTGAAAACAGCATCAACAAAGAACACAAACCCATGCAAGGACTGCTTTTAGAAACACTCTAAAGGGAGGGAGTGTAAAAGGACAGGATGTGGGAGTCTAAGCTCGGCCCTGAAACCTGCTCTGGCCCTCCTGAACATCTTTAAACCCCTGTGGTTTTGTTTGTGCCATTGACTGAATAACTTAAGGATGATCAAGCAATCACACAACTCCAGCAGCAGGGAAGATTCAACATTCAGATCTGTGCCACTACTGTGCAGATGCTGGGAAACTGTACTTTAGTGTTAAGGTATGAGAAAGTAGCATCTTTCAACCCTTTAGCCTTTTTAAAACAAGTAGAAATGCCCCCAGTAGGGTCAGTGTAAGCAGGACAGTTGATGTGAGTCACAAATTGTATCAACAGGTACCAAAGTGGATCAGAACCGCTCCGATCCGGGGCTCGGTCGTCTGGCAAGTGCTGTCACACTGCCGCTGCACCCCCCATCCTAAATGTGCTCATGTCACGCTCCGCCATCAAAGGCTCACCCCTCGGCTCTGTGTTCTGAGAGAGGAGGCAGATCCCCCACCACCCCCACCCCCACGCACTGATCCCCTCCCACCTCAGGCCCCCGGGCTCGGGGTAAGGATCTGCTGTTCTCCGCCGCATTTCACTCTCTTTGATTTGGAGTTTTGAAGTTTGTTCTTGTCTGCGTTTTTTTTTCTTTCTTCTTCTCTTCTTTAGACTTCGTTGTGTTTCATATTGACTGTCTTGATTCATGAAGTTTCCAGATGACGAGCACTCTGCAAACTTGGCACTGTAGCTCTGCTGGCTCTGGTGCTGCCTGTAATCTCGTGTCGTATACCTGGTTTTAATCACTTCACATTTTCAAAGACAGAGAAATCCAATAACCGTATATAAGGGGATTAATTTAGTCTAATTTTGAGACATTTCGGGAAATATACTGTTTAGCTTTCTTGCCAAGAGTTAGATGAGAAGATTGATACCACTCTCCTGTCAATACAGTAAGCCAGCAGCTGGTTAGCTTAGCTTAGCATAAAGACTGGAAACATTTTTGTGTGTTACCTTTGGACAGAGCCAGGCTAGCTGTTTCCCCCTGTTTCCAGTCTTTACGCTAAGCTACGCTAACCAGTTTCATACTTGTGGTGCGTTCCGTGTGGGAAGTCTGAATTTTCAAGTTCCCAGTTAGATTTTTCAACTTGAACGCCCCCTGAAGTGGAATTTCTGACTTGGAAAGTCAGAGGAACCTCACCAACCCCATCCTCAAAATCCAAGATGGCTGCTTCATGCATCAACAGTAGCAACAGCTGCAGCAACGCACTATTTATTTGCACTTCTGTCGTATTTGTAGTTGTATGCACAATTTTGCCACTGTGTTTGTATATCCAAAATACTGTGTAATGCATTGTTATCAACTGATATTGCAACAATGGCTAACCTGGCTAAAGCAAATCCTCCACCCTGTGAAAAAACTTGTTGCATTGGTGTGAAGTCATTCCCAGCTCCGACTTCCATCTTCTGAGTGGCACTCTAATCTTCTCATCTCATCTCTCTGCAAGAAAGCAAATAAGTGTATGTCCCAAAATACCAAACAGAGGACTGATTTTACTCAACCAGACTGTCTAAAGGTATAAAAGTCCTTTGTGAAGCAGCTCAAAAGTTTGTATGGGGGGTTGTAATTGGCTAATTAAGGAGAAGCTGTGTGTGTTTGGTGGACGTGAGTGTGTGTGTGGGGGTTTTAGCCACCGTCTCACCAGTGGAAACTGTTCTTTAGTCCTGGTTTCTGTTTTTGGTTTCTCTATGAACATGTTAATTAACTCACATTTGTACTTTGCGCACATTATGCAGGTAGCCGGTGATGCTGTCCAGGGTTGTTGGTATTTTGTGGAGAGAATGAGACAGAAAATTAAACGGGACATTTTGGGGCAGTTCAAACGCATTTGGCCAAAAGAGAAAAAAAAATTCCTATCATCAATTAAGCCCCTTTTTTCTGGCCAGGACTGTTGACTCAGGCTGATCACTGTACATTAGCCAGTCTGTGTAGTAAAGGAAACCAGCTGGGGCCACACTCGCTCTAACACTGGACCTTTTGTCAAGGTTTCAGCCCCCCTACAAGTAAAATAAAAACCCTGTTGCATGAGAGATACCCTTTGTGCAGAAGCAGACATTGTTCCTATTGTGGCGTGTCAAAGCTGACATGCCAGGTCCAACACAGTGCTGAATAAACTGTGGTTTGTGTACATACTGTAACTGTAGGCTGTGGAAAAGGAGCAAGGCAGCGGTCTGTGATGATCTTGGCGGCCGGCGAGGATTTGGCATGCAGAGCCAGAGCTAGAGCAGCAGTACCACATGCAGCCCTTTCCCTCAGGATAATAACTGCTTGTGGAGCAGAGAGGGAGAAAACCTGCAAGGATCAGCCTTCCTGTTCACACCCCATCATGCATGAGCTGGCAGGATCCTTGTGTTGTTCTGGTCATGAGACATTTCCTGTGTGTGTTTTGGGGTTGCATCTGGGCTTGTTTACAGCCCAGGGTAGAGCCTCATTAAGTGGAACATGGTACTAGGCAAATGTGGAGAGAGAAAAGGAGTGGGGGGGGGGTTCAAGTGCCTATTAGAGGGGCCAGTTTGTAGCCCCAAACCAGAACCCAACTGGGCCAGGTGCTCCATCCTACAACCTGGTTTCCACAACACAGCCAAACAGGGCTAAACAGGGCTTAGTCATGAGAAAAGTGCCCGTCATTAATTTCCAGCAAAATCCCCCCACTCACAAACACCACATGTTTGTCATCCAGGGTGATTTGTTAGCTTGAGCATTGAATTAAAGAATAAAGCTGTTGATATTACGCAGTTTTCTTATTGTCAACAAATCACACAAATAGACCAAAACCAACCATCTGTTAGTCCATCTCTCAGTACGTCACAACTTCTCTACTGTGTCTGTGTCTCTCAGTCCCAAGCCCATTCATTCCTACATCCTAGGATGTACAATCTTTAAAAACAGACACAGACACTGACAAGTATATACTTTCATTTTCTGGGCACTGTAAATTCTAGTAAACATTTCCCAAACAAGAATAAATAGTGCATTTGTCAGGGACTGTTTTCAGCGGTGGATTAACATACATTTGGTGAATGAATGAATGTTATGACACTACAGTGCCCACATTGATCATAATGTAGACGCAAGTCACCCAGTGCATCATATATTAGAATATCACCAGCTTTATCCTTTAGGGAGGAAATTCATTGCACTGTATGAGTCTGGCCACTATACACAGACCAAGCTAGAAATATGATTCCAACAATGTGAGCACACTGAGGTGTCCTTGATTCATCCCTTCTCTCTGGTTATGTTCAAGGAGCCTTCGCTCATTCATTTTTCTGTGCACACAACTGTGACCCTCACAGCTCACAGGTCCCTCTCTCAGCAGTAGCTACATGAATTCCTCCACAGCTCCACAGTGTGAAGTGTCCTGCAAAGACTAAAGCTGTGCAGCAGAGGACAAAGCAGAGAGGGATTAGCGTCCCCCGCCTTTCTGCTTATGCACACCCGCACTGTGTAACACTCAACATAATCAAACACTCACCCAGTGTGACACACAACACAACCAAACACTCTTCTGGGGCTGTGCTACTAAAACAAACCCTGCGCTGGAACCCCTGGGGCAGAGGAGAGTGGCGGAGGAGCAGAGGAGGCGGATGTGAGGGAGGCCAAGAACTCATGGTGTTTATGCTGAACAGCCAGAGAGTGGGAAACGCATGGAACACGATCCCCATGTTTTCCTTTCCCCGGCTAATCCGACAAAACGACAGAGGGAGCAGATTCCCTTACAGAGAAAGCTGCCACTTAGATATTTATCCTCGCTAAGGCAAACATCTGGCCCCGGCGGGCTCTTTTCATAGGGCGATATGAGTGGGTGTGATACTCAGCTACATTTATTTGGGTGTGAAGTTTTAATTAAAAGTGAAAGCGATGCCCGCCAGCCAACCCCCCCTAGCTTTGTCTATCCCCTGAGCTTCATCTGAGCGTGGAAGGAGGAGAGAAAAGCATAACTACAGAAGAAGAGACAGGCAGATGGCAGAAAAAAAGAAGAAAACAGACAAACAAATGCAGAGACAGAAGAAGAGGAGACACAGATACAGGAGATGGGGAGTAATTCATCCACTCAGGAGGTGCTCAGGGCGTGAAATTTCCCTTCTTGCTGTTTGTTTTCAGTTGCAGTCGGATGGAACAGCCTGACTTACAGACAAAGTGCCCAGTGCCCCCACACACAGAGGAGGGCCTATTGCTTACAGAAAAATCTGCTTACTCTCCAGAGTCCGGTTTTCCAGAAGCACCCTAGCATGTAAGATCACCTCTGTCAACTGGCTCAATACAGGAAGGAACCAGGAAAACGAGGGCAATTCCTAACATTGTTAGGACGTTTTTGAGCCCTCTCCTGAAACATAAAGACGTTAGATATAAAGTAAATCCTGACAGCACTGCAGCTTTTGCATTGTGGTCACAGTCGGAGCAGCAGTTTACGAGTGAGACTGAGCTCATGTTGTGTTTACCAATCGCCTCTGGATACAAATGAGGCTGGGGCCTCATTTATGAGCTGGCACATGGATTCCCCTCATCGCTTTAAACTAAAAAAAGCTTATTGTACGCACACCTTGTTTATAGCAACACAGGTAATAAAGCTAAACCTTCCATCTATCAGTTGTAATTGCCTTTAGGAGGCAGGGGGGAAAAAGTGTGTGAATGAGCTTTAGTGCCCCCACATGATAAATATTCCAGGCTACTTTAAATTGACACAGAGCAGGGAGCTTTTACACATCTGTCAAGCTAAAGAAAACATGCAAATATAGATTTCTACATGTATCCCAGATGAAAACTTAATTAAAATAGGTTCTAGGTGTTGTAATAATTACTCATCACATTTGCCATACACTTGCATATACTCTCAGTTGGAAGTTTATCAGGTATACAAAGCTAAAACTAATACAACAGACCTGCAATAAATCGTCCTGATGTTTATGTTATTTAGCCTACCCTCACTGATGTAAAGGGTGGACAAAATAACAGAAACACCTGCCCGTATAACACAATATTGCCCAACAGCACCACAAACTACAGCCGCCAAAACCGAGTCAACGCCTCTCTGTAACAGTTTCAAGAAAAACTGAACGTTATTACCTTCACGAGGGAAGGATTTATTGCTGGTCTGTTGTATTAGACTGGGTTAGTTTCAGCTAGGTGTACCTAATAAACTGCCAACTGAGTGTATGAGCAGAATAAATTATAAGACTGAGCTTCATTTGACTCAATTTGGAGCTTTTTTTCTTGGGGCATTCAGTTACTTCTCTTTTGTATTGCATTTTTAAGCTCCTAAGCAGCCATCTTTTATTCATATTATATTTGTAAAAGAACTGAGTTTTATTAGAATAATACTATGGTAGGATGATCTTGTGGCTCCTTTTCTTCCTGTAAGCCACCACTGGCTTTCAGCGTTTGGAAAAAGGAAAAAAAACAAAACAAAACTTGCCTCAGGTCGTATCACTGACAGATGTCCAGCGCATGGATAAGTTAATGAGTCTCACCCCACCTGACTGTCTGCTGGGCTCTTTGCTACAGAGGGACTGCGGCCTATCATGTGTTACCTGGCCGTGCTCTCACTGCGAGAGGATGTTAATTGGCGGTGAGGCGCCAGTCTCTCCTAACCCCTCCTCTGGCGTCAGTCAGAGCCAGGAAAGGTGGCATAAAGCCTGGCCCCGAAGCGCTCCAGACTCCCTGGGTCCAGAGGGAACCAGAAGGCATGATCCAGTGTGTGTGGAGGCCATCCCTGAAGCACACACCTGGCCTGGACTTGTACACTTGAATGGAAAACCTGCCCAGAGAGCAATACAGGGAACTCAAAGTTTTTCTTTCAGGAATAAAAAGGGAGAATTATTTTCGATTTAAAAGCCAGAGTGGCTCAAAGAAAAAGTCCTGTCTCCTGCTTAGTGCCGTGCAGAGTTCCCTCCTGGCTGATTGGAGTTCACCCAACATGCGTGTGTGCATGTGTGTGTGTGTGCCTCTCCTGGCTCCTGTCTGCCGATCCGTCTGCCTCCCCTGGATTGGACTCCTGTCGCCTTCGCAGTGAAGGGCCACTCAACCTGGGTGGATATTCTTTCGCTCACATCTGCTATGAATTTACCAGAGCCAAGCCATTCAAAGGCTCCTTTATGGAGCCGTCAGGAGCCCTGTGACTGCTTGCTATTAAGACACACACACGCTTAATACACATACACATCTTTGCACACACGTGTGGGCGCATGGAGCACGCACAAGTTTCTATTCATGCACACATTTACACTCATGCCTACATTTAAATACACATTTTCATATACGGTGTGCTGTCTTTGTCTTCCATCTTTGTCTATCCCATATACTTAGACACACACACACATTAATACACACAAATACAAGTACACACACACCTCCAGAATACACAAAATCTGAACTTAAGTCAGCCCCAACAGCTGCAGCCCCTTTTTTTTCTTTTTAAAGTGAATCACCCGAGCATGGTGGAGTGGTGCATGGGTGGTTATTGGGCCATTACACACTTTAATCTATTTATTGCTGACATCCCTCTCACTAGGCATATGCACACTCCAGAGAAACATGAGCAGTGACAGCAGCAGGATCAGTCTGCAATGATCAACTTAATTCTGCCAAAAAAAAAAAGGACATGCTTTTGGGAAACAGATCTGGTGTGACAGGAAATTATTCTACATTTTTCCCCCTTCTATTATTAGATTAAGATTTTAACTTCTTCCAGCTCTGCTTTTTAAACACTCCTTATCAAATGGAAATATATCTTTCAAGCAACAGTCTGACATTTTGAAAACTAATTTGCTCTCTTGCCAAGAGTTAGATTAAAAGAGTGATACCACTGTCATGTCTGTACAATATTAAGCTACAGCCTGATGCCAGCTATCCTAGCCTGGCTCTGTCCAAAGCTGACAAAATCTGCCAACCAACACCTCTAAATTTCAAACATATTTGATGTAGTTTGTTTTTGTTGTTGTGGAAAAACTACTATAAAACTAGTTAAGACCCACTGCAGGATGTCCAGTAAGACCTTAACCACAGACTATTCAGAGACTGATAAACAGACAGATAAATGACACTTTGGCTATGAAGTTGTACATGACATCAGTATTATCAAACAATTATGCGGACCATAGTAAATCTGTGTACTTAACTCTAAATGCAACAATTTCACAATCAATAAATTATTCATCAAAGCTGTATATAGCCACTAGCATAGAAAATAATGTAAGATGGGAGTTACATTAAAATAATAAATAAAGGCTGATGTAGAATAGACATAGGTGACATGGTAACATAACCGAGAGACTGAGAATTAGCACATAACAACTAAATTATCCATCACAGAGAACAAAAACAGTGACTTACTCCTTTAATGACCAATCGCGTGTCGTTGCTATAAATTACGACTATAACATATATAAACCCAAATACGAGCTTATGGCTGCACAAATATGAACCATCTACACATCCATCAGAAGTGAACTACAAACAGCAACAAACGATGGGCAACAAACCTCTTACTCATGCAACAGTACACACAGTAGAATATTACTCACGACTAGTCTCACTGATGGTAAAGCATTAAGAGCCATATTAGCAACGGAATAATTGTGACTTACGTTTCTGGGCTGCGCGCATGATTTCCAGTAGTCCAAAACGAGAAAATTGAGCAGTAAAAAGTAAGTTCACAGGTGTTTTCCTTCAGCTTCCTGAAATGTTGATCAAGAGACCCGGATGCGCTGACGTTCGCTTCTGATTGGTCAGTCGTACCACGCACTCAGAGAACGGACAGGCTAGCTGTGCTAAAACTTGCCAACTGAGACCTTCAAAGCTCAATTGTTAATATCTTAAATCTAATTTATTTGACTCATACAAAAATATAAGTGTAAAAATAACAATTGTAAGGTTTCACAAGTGCTTATGTGCCGAACTATTTTGCAGCAGCAACACAACCAGGCTAACTGTTTACATCTGTTTGTAGTCGTTATGCTAAGCTAAGTGACTGCTGGCTCTAGCTTCATACTACACATATTTACTAAATTAATTAGAGTAGTATTGATCTTTTCACCTAACATTCTGCAATGTAGCAAACAACTGTACTTCCCAAAATGTCAAATTACTTCTTTAACACATTAGGAAATAGAGGCTAGCCTAGCTCGGTCTAATTGTTCCAAACTACCACCAATAAAGTTAATTTATTACCTCTGAACACTGTGTGGTGACCAGAAATAGTCCAACACATAACCTCCTTGTAAATTGTATGCATTTTGTTGTTTTTGACAGTCAGGCTAGCTCTTACCCTCTGTTTCCAGTTGCTAAGCTATGCTAACCTTCTCTTGGCTGTAGCTTCATATATAACAATCAGACATGAGTAGTATCAGCTGTCTCTTTTAACTCTAAAAAAAAAAAAAAACAGTGAATAAGTATATTAAAACATTTCTAAAAATACACACTTTCAATTTGCATATGTAAGAGTCACTGGTAAAACTGAAAGAACTGCAGCTCTGTGTCAGGTGAATGCGTTGTGCGATTTTTTTTAATCACTCTTTGTGCCCACTCAAAACAGCAGGAGGAGGTTAACTGGCTTTCTATCATCCACTGCTAAGCTTTACAAAGAATCCAGAGATATATATAAGCCTATTCAACATTTGGGATCACTAGCTTGACTGAACGGTGAGATGAAGCCTCAGTATGAATCATGAAAGGCCTCAGCCCACCTATTACATCTACAAGTTTGACTGCCTTTCATCTTCCCTGTAGCACGCTCACCCAATTGTTGCCGCTGCCATATCTGGATCCCAGAGTTCAAAGAAATCCCAGGGTGATTCTGAGGTTATTCTCTCCGGTCGGTTTTCAGAGTGCCTTTGACATTTTTTCAGATTGGTGCCTTCATGTAAATCTGAAATTAAAATATTATTGATAAAGATGGAGGCATCATGTACAGGAATACCCTGCATTTACCTGTTTGATGAGAAGCCAGCCGGAGGATATAAGCACTGTAAGCAGGCCAAGTGTGTATCTTGGCACTGATGCGTCTGGTTGCACTCATGGCAGGGAGGATGTATGACTGATATGTAAATGCTGCTGTTTGGAGCTTGGTCGACAGGAAGATTCAGACTGTTTCAGAAGAGCGCAGGATCCCCTTTGGGATGAGAGCTCTGTGTTCCCAGGAGAAAAGCCATCCTCTGAACTCCTCCGTTTCTGCACTCCCTCACTTTTCTCCCCTCTTACTTTGGTTATATCATCAAAGGGAGAGGATGCACATCAGTGGAGAAAATTGGGGGAGAAGGCTCTGTTTTGTGAATAATGCATTAATAATCATTTGTACTTGCACTTAAAGCAGAAGGGAGAGAGAAATTTAGGGCATGTCGCCACTGTGGTCATATAAGTTGGTTTTGGCACTCAATTTTCAGGTCACCTTTATGCTCTGTGAATGATTATGTTACTTCACTTCTCTCTGTTCTGGCAGACTGTCAGGATTTTTGTGTCTCTTTCCCCCCTTGTCCTCATTTTCTCTGTGTGCATTCCTGCAGCTGCCAGCATGATAGACTACTGACTGAGCTCATTCTGAAGTGTGCCATGATATGACACAAATCGAGTTTACGCTTACAGCTCAAAACCTCCTTCATGCGCCGCAGCGTCAACTCCAGCAGGAGAGCTTGACTCACTGTGTCATGTTGTGTGACGGCACCGGTGGGACAGGTGTCAAAAAATGCAGCAAGCGGGCCTCAGTGTAACCTCAACTCAAGCTGAAGAGATGTTCAACACGTAGAGAGATGTTTATAAAGATTTAATCGCTAGAGTCGTCTAGAGGTGATAGCTTTTAAAGGTATGTATTTAAGGCGGTGTCTTAGGAAAGTGCTGGGCCAGAACAGCTTCAGTTTGCTTTAACAGAGACTTGAAAAGTAATTCTCCCTTTTCTTACATAACTGAAAATGACCCAGTAGCTGTAGAATATGATCATGCAGAGTAAGGTATTAATAAGTGCTAATAATGAATGAACAAAGAGCCAATATGCGTGTGAATAAGCAACCAGTTCATGGTGAATAAGTGTAGCCTAATATAAAGTGTTACCACATATTTAAAGGGTAACTTAACACCAAGCTAAAAAAGCAGTGTTGCACTGACCTCGCTGCACCTTTACCTGCAGCTGCTCATCTATGCTCAATGTTGTACGTACACAGATTCAGACTGAGCCTTCTCTCTGTTCATTTCTTCCTTATTTCTGAATGTTTTCTGAGAGCAGTAGCACTGGAAACTGTGGGGCAGTGTAGCCAGTAGTTCAAGCGAGACGCAACATGGCGAGTTTATATGAGTTGGTCAGAAATTTTAGACATTTATATGATGTTACTGTGACCGGATACAAGGCCAGAAATCTGCTTTTGCCTCTCTTCAGAGGTACATTCATTACGGCCTCCTCCACCATCGCCATTTTTTGTTGTTGTCAGAAAGCTTTGACTCTGAGCTGCCCTCTAGTATTCCTCAACATCCATGCTAACGTAAAGGATGCATGGAAGTACATAAGCAATGACAGCTACATTACTTGAAACGAATGCATCTTTTTTTGTGCGTACAAAGGAGCCTTAACAGTGAGGTGTACAAACACACCCTGTGGTACACTTCTACCTCACCACAGCAAGGTGAGAAGTTAAAACTAGATTTTTAGCTGGTGTTAAGTTGCTATATTTCTTTTAAAGGTTCTTTTGTAGAGACAACTTTTTACTTTTTACCACCCACTTTTTTCACTTTTTATATCATTGTTAATTGGATTCCCATTAGCTTCCTCTAATGCCAGTCTTCATGAGGTCCACAAATTAGAGACTAAATAAAATACCTGCTGTCAGTTACATATAACACCAATAATATCATAGTCACATGGCATAAGGAAACAAGGTAAGGAAGAATAAATGGAGAATAAAATTGCATCAAACATGTCAGTACAGCTTGTTGTCTGTTTCTAGCACTGATAAGCAGGTTTCAGTAATGTTGGGTTTATTTGCAGCTCATCGTGTCTGCTGGAATGAGAGTGAGAAACACACTTGCTCCCTCTTTGCCAAACGCCCTCTGCTCTGACTTGGACCCGGGGTAAATATTTGCAGGGGCGGGTTGCTCCGCTCTTACACACACGCACACACACTGGGTGGATGGCTCGGTCATATGCTGCTGCTGTCAGTTTGCACAGGGTTCAAAGATTAGTCTGCACATGGCCAGTGTTTGCTTGTTAGAGAGTGAGAGAGCACCTGCTGCTGCCGTTGAATCAGACTCTGTGATACAACAACCAAGGCAACATAAAACCAAACTGTGTGATATTTCTAAGGAATTCAGAGGAAGCTGATGCATCCAGACACATTGACCCGAGTTGACCTTCTGTTCCTGAGTAATTTGTCTTGTCAAACCACACCCATCTGCCACTACAAGAAGTTAAAACCACACATGCACGCTCACAGTGAAGTATTATTTAAACCATGTGTGATCGGCTGGAATATGCTGAGACACAATTATGGTTTGGGCTCCTAAAAAGTACTGTAGTGCTGAAATTATGATATTTAACTGGAATTTGTGTCATTGATCAGAGCATGTCAGTGTTTGGCTGGCGGACAAGAGGTGGACACACTGGCTGCTGCTGCAAATCACTCACCAAGATGCATGCAACGGGCCAGGAAGAGTCGTATGTTTCTTTTAGTGTGAAGACACTGCTGTTTCAAATTCAGAGTATAAAATTTCACTATGTCAAACATGGTCAATAAATGCAAGCATGCTACACTCTGCTCCGTCTACAAATTGAACTGTTGAATTAACTTTTTCCAGTTTTTCCACACCACATATTTAGTAATAAAACAAGCACAAAATGAACAAAACATGTGAGTAGTGTGCAACATTTTGTCAGTGATCAATCTCCTCACACAAGTGCACATAACCTGTATCCAGCTAAAGTGGCTGTTTGAACACAGTGGAGCATTTAGTCAGATATTTCCCTGAGGGGTTGGTGGAGACCAAAAACAGAGATCAAAGTGTCAATACTGGACCATCAGGTGAGCAGAAACATGACTCTGTAAAAACGTGTACAATGTATAGATATAGGAAAATTTTAACTGATTATAAGTGAAGGGAAAGTGAAGGGTTTTTACCAGAAATACAACTGTCCATCCTCAGAGGGGCATGAATATCTGTACCAGATTACATGACAGTCCACCCTGTAGTTGTTTAGATATTTCAGTCTGGGCCGAATTGATGGACAGACTGACACTGACATCCAAAAAGTATGTGCCACTAGCATGGCAAAAGCTCATAAATGTGATACAGATTAAATAAGAGTGCTATTCAGGATTCTTTCACATTAATTTAACTATATTTGTATTATTTCTGTACCTTTTTTCTTGCTACCTGTAAAACCTTGGGAGATTTTTTTGTGCTGCAGAGCAGAATATACTGTCACTGATTCCTTTGACCTCAACAGGGAGTAAAGGTTTGGTGATTAATGCACATCTCAGCTATGTTTCACTGCGTAGGATGCACCGTGTGAGGAATGAACAATGCTTCACATGTTTCACAAGTTTGGAAAGACCCTGATAGACCCATCAAACCCATGAAAGTTAATATATCTCCACTGTATTATATTTTATTCAAGTTAACTACAAATTCTTTAATGCTGAAGAGACTAAACCTCCCAAGGGAGACTTGATCTACTTCTCTGAGTTCATTAGAAGTTCATTTTTTTCGATATATTGCAATGTTCAGTTGGGTTTGGCTCCATTTTCCCAAAACAGTCAGCCACCAAAACTGGCTGTCACAGCGATTCAGTCAGCATTTAGTCTCAATGGCAACAAAACAGATTAAAAAAAATCCTGTGATTTGTCTTCAACGCCTCAGGGCTCGTAACTCATAATGTCCTCAATCTGCCATTATTGTCTTGTCTTGTGGGTCAAGATCATGGAACTTTTTATTCTTCTATGGCTCAAAATGCTGCAGTTACAATGATTTCAGGGTAAACAGAAATACAGAGGCCATAATTTAATAAAGTGAAGCATCGTTTTAGGCTTATTAAAGCTGAATTCAGCTGCTGTCATGTTCGAACTATCACTAATGAAGTGCCATGTTTCCACTGACTTTCCACATCTCTGACCTTTACTCTGATCCATCTTAGCTTCTACACCTGTTGCCAAATTACAGATGGCTCACAGGCTGTCAGCAACTCACTGCTAGATATTTCATAAGATCTTGCTGTCCTCCTTGCACTCTCCTCTGCTCCATACATCACAAACTCACACTTCATTTTGTGGGATCATTGCTGCCGTCCGCCTACTACCTGTACAGGCATTTCCCTGTGAAACTGGCTCAGACTACTGAGTGCAGCAAAATCATTATTTTCGCCCATAAACAACCTTAGAAACCACAGTCAATAGCTGTCTAGACACTTTAATGACGCTGCATAAATATCTGGTGCCTCATGTGTCCACAGCTTTCTCCTGGCCAAACTTTCAGTCTAATTAAATTATGCTATTGTCTTGAAAAACATCCATGTCCAGTTAAAGTTGCACCTTACAGTCAGAGACTCCTGGTTGTGTAATTACATCCAAACTCAACCACTAACAGCTTCATGTTTTCCACAAAATGTTTTCATGGAACAGTTTCAGTCCAAGTTGCTCGTCGTTCTCTGTGAATAATGAAACTATTTGTCTTCAGTAATGACAGTTCTGGCTTCAACACATAATTTGACTTCTGTGCGAAGATGTTTCGGAGAAAAGAGTCCACACCAAAGAGAAAGACAACCATTTCATATTTTATTAAAAAGTAAAATTAGACAACGGGCGGTGATCACGGCTAGTCCGTTTTCCTCCCCGTTCATCATCTTATCACAAGGTTTACAGATGGCAGTGATGTCTGTCTGTTAGCTCAACACAAATAAAACAGGGAGAACTACGGTCTTCGTCCATAGCCTTTATTGGAAATTCTTTACATGTAAATCCTCCGAACCTACCCAAAACCCAGCTTTAGAGACTATAAATATATATATAAAAAAGGAAGTGTAAAAGACTTTTGCAGTTCCTCCAAGAATAAAAGAAAGCATTTACAGTCAGGTTTTATTTTGAGAGGGGCAGTCACCTTTTGCTTGTTTGTTCAAATGTCAAACAATCATAACAGTGATTTTAACAATTGTTAATCATGTCAGGAACAAAGCCGAATTTAAACAGAAAAAAAGAAGAGGGAAAAACAATCAGTGGCCAAATGAGATCAGTAAAGTCTGGATGATAACAGCACTAGAAAACACAGGAGAACAGCACAGCACAGTACAGACAGAAGAGGGCAAACCAACCACTGCCTTATCAGTATGTATATATATACACATTGCTGGAAACCTCGCCACAGACTACAAGAACTTCTGCACAGTCAAAAGGTTTTCATTTTGTGAATGTTGTGTCTGATTAAAAAAAAAGAAATCAATTTGCTGCCAAGTGTGGAGAAGTTCCTACAAAACAAGTTGAAGAGGCAGAATATACCAGCACTAATGGAGCTCTTCTGTTTTAATGGACAGTGAGAGCACAAAACAGTGGCAGTCAGGTGTTAAAGCAGTCCTACAAACACAGCAGTTATCACCGTGTTACACTGGAAAACGCTGGGGCAAAGCAGGAGGAGAGCACCACCTGGTGACTGAACCAGGACATGCTGGGAAAACCTTCATTTACCTCTTGAGGATTCGCTTTAACCCACATCTGTGTCATTAATCCCACAATAAGGATCAACAAAGATGGGGGGGGGGGTTAGGTGTTTGTTACAAAATGTACAAGCAAGTGACGGTTTCTGCTGCGACAGTGAAAAGTATAATTAACTCTGACATGTTCTCTGTATCGACTAGGAGAGCCCTGGATAAACCTCGCAATTTATTGGATGTGATTAAGATCAACAAGTTATCATTTACAATACCAAATAAAATGTGCAAAAAATATCAAATATTCAAAAATGCCCGTTTTCTTAACAAACATCACATTTGCTGTTTTAAACACTGTTTACAAATGTTTATGCACATAATTTCAATAAAGTATGGTCCTGCAGCTGCTGGCATAATAGGTGCACTTTACACAGGAGTGCAAACTGACATTGAGCATTGAGGTACCGGTTCTTTTTTAAAGTGGCAGGGCACTACCGAGGAGGAAAGGCTGGTCAGCTCTACACGCCAAGGATGAGACTCCGAGTCGGGTCCCTGTTTTTGAAAACATCTTGGCACCAAGAGCTGAGATTAAACTTTTTTTTTTGTTGTTTTGTTTTGTTTTTTTTTTTAAAGCATTAAAGTGTTGATGACTACATGTGAGATCTGCAGTCTCAACCCAGCTTTTGAACAATAAATGTGAAACTGGGCTGGAAAAACAACTACAACAACTAGTAAAAAATCCTATCAAGTTTTACCTATAGACTTGCATTTGACCAAAGATAATCTTGGTGGCAAGATGCTTACGAGTAAGAGCGATTTACAGGTGACAGAAAAATTAACATAACCAGCCATCAGTGCTGTTTCTGAGCTGAGAGGATTTTCAGCTACACTGACACCATCTCTTTAACAAATAGTACTGTTGGTGTGTGAAAACACGATGACTTGTGACAGAGATGTGAGTGGGACAAACATTTTACTACTATTCTGAAACACCCCTGTTAAGTGATGGCTGGACTATGAATGAAGACAGACATCTGATTACACTTTACTGGTGTATGGGTAGGTGGGGTGGGGGTAAATGTGAAAAACAAAGCAGTTCACAGGACAACATCTGAAGTCAAATTACACTTGTGTGTGAGGTTGTTATCGTGGAACTGAAATTCAAATCAGAAGAGTCTTAAGAGCTATGAGGACCTCTCCATTATCTCTGTTCTTGGTTGAAAAAAATCAAAACATCACCAATATTAAACGTTACAAATATAAATCACTTTTGTTGTTTTTCAAAATATGAACAGAAATTCAATAACACAAAAAAGTCCTTCTGAGGATTACGCCCCGCTGGCTGTGAGAGGAGGAGGAGATGGAGGGGGTCTTGATCTTTTTTTTGTTGTTTTGTTTTTGAGGAGCGGGACAGAATTTTTTGTTAAAGCAAAGAGAAATGACAAAAACAACAAAAAGAGCACCCTGGACTTCATGAGCGTTTCTGTCTCTTGGAATGTCGCTGCTGGCTGGACCGGTCCTCGTCGCTGCTCGCCCCCCCAGCATCGCCCCGGCCCCCCCGCTGACGAGTTCTCCGTGTGTCCCGCTCGCCATCAGCTATCCTGCTCCCTGTAATCTTTCCTGCCTGATGTGGCAGCGGTCCGCTTACTTCTCCTCCTGCCAGCATCATCATCATCCTCCTCTTCCTCCTCCTCCTCTTCCTCCTCCTCCTCCTCCTCCTCCTCCTCACTCTCACTCTCCTCGTCCCTTCGCCCTCGACCGTTCCGAGTTTTCTTCCTGTTTGATTTGCCATTCTGCATTTTCTTCTTCGACTCCTCTTCATCCTCCTCTTCCTCTTCGTCCTCCTCCTCATCTTCCTCGGATGTTGCAGGAGCTTGGCTGATGCGTTTGCGTGAGCGGCGGCGGAGGTAGCTGAGGCCGGGCAGCAGCTTTTGGAGGAGCTCGACGAAGGTCTGCTCCGTCTTCACCATACAGGAGAGGACCGTGCTGCCCTGCTGGTTGTACTCCTCCGCGTTGGAGAAGACCAGTTTCATGTCTTCCAGGAAGTCCTGGGCGTGACGATACGAGCCCTGGCTGAACTTTCCCAGCATCGTCTGGAAATCCATGGGCTGGGAGATGATGTCCAAGTAGTCCTCTGCCTCCTCTGGGGACACGGGCTCCCTGAGAGAGGAGCAGAGCATGAGTCAGACTAAATACTAAGGATCATTATAATTCATGAAACTTTCAAACAGTGCCTGTACATTCAGAGCATAACCATAAATTAGACACCTGTCGTTTGGAGAGTTTCTGTCATTATAGTTAATGTAAAGTAAGCATTTGTGGCTGTGCTAGAGTTAAAGGTTTTCCTGCTTGTCGTGTGCTAACTCCAACAGTACAGGTTGTACTTGTCGCTCACCTGAAAGGCCAGCTGTAGCGGAATTTCGTCAGTTTCTTGAGGATCTCCTCGCACCTCTCCAGCTCCAGCGCCTGCCTGCGCACTCCTGATTGGGAAGTCTGTCGCACCTGCAGAAACCGCACACAAACAGTTTGAACTAAACAATAATACAAAACTGATTTATTCTGCGCCCTCAATGCAAATTTGGACGACAAATCTCTGTAGGTTTGTGAAATATATATGAACTCCTGCCCTCATGTGTCTCTTTAATGCTGAGAACAAAGGCATATCCTCTACATGAGTTTCCCTGTGGATTCTTACCAGTTCGTCGATGTCTGCAGGGCTGTTGGGACCAGTCCTCTGTTTGCTGTTCTGATTACTAGAGGACGACTGCTTCTTGGATTTACTTTTCGAGCTTTTCTGCCGAGACGAAGACTGCTTGTTTTTCTTCCTTGGTCTCACTGTAGAGAAACAACAAGGGATGGTCAGGACAACAAGAAAAACAAAAGGCAGGTAATGTAATCTGAGCTTTATTACTACCATGGACTTGGGTCAGTGGACTTCCACACAGATGCACACTAGATACAAGAAAAATAATCCGTTCTTAGGTGCGTCGCCATCTTCTCTCGAGCTTTTCAGCATCAGTGCGCTAAACTTTCTAATTGTTGACCTTGACATGCTGGCCTGAGCTGACAGAGGGGGGATCATCCTGCCACATACTCTGAGTGAAGCCAGAGTGAGATACAGCTTCAAAGCAAGGTCCAGACCTGAGCTGTGCTACATGACGACACACAGACAATAGAGACAGGGGCTGAAATTCCCCATCAGCATTCCTCTCATTCCCAACCTTCAGGGCCAAGCCACGATTTTCCAAAACCAACCAAAAACCCTCATACTGAACTATCATCAAGTTGAGATGTTGCTGTGAAACCCGGACTGAGTTTTCTCTCTCGGATACTCACAGCTGTGCCCCATGGCTTTGTAGTCATTCTCCTCCTCATCCTCATCCTCTTCCTCTGAGTCCTCCTCTTCAGACTCCTCCTCATTCTCCTCTTCATCTGTGTCTTGGTTATAGTTCCTGCAATGGACAGGTTACTATTCATAAGCTGATAAAGACAGAAGATGGCCTGTAGTTCTGTGTGTGTTCAGTGGTGGTTAAAAAAAACAAGAGCTGAATTTGTTTTTCATTACAACAGCACTACATGTGTCCATACAGATACATCTGTAATGATTAAAATATTTTCCTTTTAACTGCAACAACGTAAACAGAAATGAAATGCTGCTTTAACATATCTGAGTGAGGACACATTAACTGTGTAATTGAACAGACAGTACAAACCCAACAGCACTGGGTGGTCCGTTACCTTGCACGGGAGCCACGTCTGGCCACAGTAGGTTGGCAGGCAGGACACAGCCACTCTCCGGCAGGGATGCGGTACAGGGCCGGTCGCAGGCAGAACAGGTGGAAGGCCTTGTTACACTCATCACAGAGGATAAGTTTCTCATCGTCACCTGGAGCAGAGCAGAATGAAAATCATAAAGCTGAGCTACAGAAGGTTTTTTTTTTCCAATTCTCACTCTTTCTGTGTTACTTTTCCTCATCTTCACTCCCTCATAAAGGTCAAGAATCTTTGCATGGTTTCCTTATGTGGCTATGTTGCTGTGCAAGTCCTACTGTTATCTTATCACTACAGGTTCACCTGTCGGCCTGCAGAGCTGCCAGCTCTGCATGTAGACCTGCCTGACACTACTAGTCTGTTCTGCTCTGAGCCTGCTGCTGCATCTGGATCTGGGTCTAGACTCCATCAGCTTCAGCACAGATGGGTTCTGCCTGAGCACTAGGTGGGGAGCAGAGGACTGGTTAGGTAGAGCAGCACTGCTTCACTCAAACAGGAGAGTGATTGACTGTGTTTCAGTTAGTAAAGGCATGAGACAGCTGTGTTGACTGTTTGAGAGTAAGAAGGTAAATAAAAAAGGGACTTCTTCTGGGGCTGTAGTTCTGTTGAGGTCACTGAGTTACTGGCTTTTGAAATGTATGTAACTACAGTCAAAACACAGAAATCTTCCTATGTAAATAAAGGCTTAGTTCTTTTATTTTCAGAGACAGCAGTTAAAATCAGTCCTCACCTTTCCTGCGACAGACTTTGCAGCGAGCGTTCTCAGCAGACATGTCCCACTTTATGCAGGCGTCCAACATTCCCAGCAGCACATGCATGCGGGAAAAGGTCTGTGCCTCCCTGATAGCCGTCTTCCACTTCTCTACCGCTGTGGCTACCTAAGAGGGAAAGGTCATTATAGCTCTGTGTTTAACAGATGACATTTATGCAGTTGGTGTGTACTTGATTATGCAAGTGGTCAACGGCTAAAAGGCTTATTTTAACAGCAATCTTTCTGATGAAGCCGATTATCTGTGAGATGCAAACTTGTATCAGAACAGGAAGAGTACAGCTCTTTCTCTTACCCTAGCCTCCTCTGCCAGTCTCTTCTCCTCATCCACCTCCTCAGCCTTGCTGCTTTCTTCGCCTCCTTGCTTTTTCTTCTTTTTCTGCTTGGGGGCCATGAATCCCTGCAGGAACTTTTTGATTACACAGGCCTGAATGGTGATGATGCACTCGCCGAAGTCCTTCAAGCTCTCTGTGTCTTTCAGCTGAAGATGATGAAACAAATAGTTATGAATTACAAGCTCACCCTGACAAAGATGAATATACCAGCTGTCAGCTATATGCATCCCAATTACTGGTTACATCATCGTAAACATTTCTAATTTCTCAGACTTCAGTGAACATATTGTAGAAATAATAGGAATACTAATTTCATATGTTATCAGACTATTAATAATAACACATTTATTTATAAGCGCCTTTCTGGTCACTCAAGGACATTGTACAATGTACAATACTCAACAAAACAGCAATGGATAAAATCAACATAAAATCACCTGTTCTTCGATGTCTATGTTGTCATCCAGGTATCCCAGGCCTCCCTTATGGAGCCGTGAAGCTACCTCCTGGATGTCACTGCGCAGGTATTTGAGAAGCTCTGCATAGCCGTCACAGGTCCTGAGGCCCATTTTGCCCTTACGGGTCAGATGGATAGAGTGGAGAATTTCCTGATATCTAGAAAGAGAAGAGAAACAGTGTGTATTTAGATTTTTATTTATTTAACCTGTAATTTTTTCCTCTTTTTATACAAAAAAATTGTAAGCAAAAGGTTAAAACCAAGCCAGTAATACAGGGCATAAGAAATGCAGTAGGACAGGACAGTTTCATGCTTTCAGAGTGCATTTACCTGCTTTGTATCTTTGCCTTCAATTCACTCTCTCTGACCCCCTGAGGATGAAGACTTTCCACCAGTTCCTCCAGCTCAGCCAGGTTGTCACATACGAACCTGGATCGAAAGGCAGAAAAATTAGAATATGGAGACAATAGTGTGAAAAGGATGAAATCGAATAAAGAAAGAGAGGACAGACAGAGAAATAAAAAGATAAAGATAGAAGCACTGGTCTCACCAGAGGTTCTGTCCCTGTTTGGGAACAGTGGTTTCTATACAGACATCTGCTGCTGCTCCCTGCTGGGCTCCTTCACTAATAGCACCATCTATGCTACCATCATCCTTTTCAGCTCCTGCAACATAAATCATGTGTATACATTTTAGAACTGCAATGCAGAGAGAATTATGCATCCACATACACAAAACTGCTGACCACGCAAAACGAAATGTGTAAAAAGACATGGGTTGCACAACTAAATACTGTACCTTGTGACTCATGAGGAGCGGTCGACTCACCATCCTCCTCCTCTTCCACCTCAGGCTCAGCTGGTTTGTCCTCGGGTGGAGGAGTGAAGCTGTAGTCGATGCTCTCATGCACCCAGCCTTTCTCAATGTACAGACCAGGAACCACGTCAGAGAAAAGCCAGTATCTGAACAAAAACATTAAGCAGAAACGGTTATTATTTACTGAAGTTACTCACATGGTTTGCATTTGTGTCTATATGTCAGTGTTTGTGTGCAGCACTCACCTGTTATGATTTCTGTCTGTGCCCAGTGGGGTCCTGCGCATGACGAGTCTGGCTTTGGTTATGCCATCCTGGAAGGCCCTCTCTGCAGCAGCCCTCTGTTTACGCATCCGCTCCTCTTCAGCCTCCTTCTCCATACGCTCTGCAGGTGGGGTGGCACAGCACAGTACCAAGAGTGAGGTACACTGACATAAAAATCTAAACGTATGTAAACATCCCAGTGGTGGAGAAGCTAGGACACGGATGTATCAAAATGGAATTAAATCACATCTCAAATTTCACTTTTTTTATTGTTATATTTGAAAAAAGCATTTTCTGCTATAAGTTTACCTTTGTTCTGCCTGTCCATCTCCTCCTTCTCCTTCTTGGCTTGCATCGCCATCAGCCTCCGGCTCTTCACTGAGCTGATCATGTCCTCTGGCTCTGGCTCCAGCTCCACCTTTACTTCTTTTTTGGCCTCCTTCTTAGCAGCCCCATCTTTTTTCTTTTCACCTTTGTGAATAGGAAAATTTTACAAAAGATTAATAACAAATCACAGAATAACAACTGATATTTTGTAGGTATTATATATGCTTTTAACTACAGGTAAGTGAGTGGGGAAAGGAGTGGGACTCCCACATTAACAGTATTACGTTTTCTCATTTGATTCACTGCTACATTATAACTACAGGTAAAGCTCTCTGGTAATTTGCGCCTACCTTTGCCCTCCATCTCCTTCCGTTTCTTCCTCTCAGCCTTCTTACGGTCATTGACCTCTTTCAGCATCGCTAGGCGCTCTTTCCACAGCTCAGCTGACCGCTGCTGCATTGCATCAACATGGTCCTCCACTGAGTAGGTCATGAGGATGCGGTGGCACAGTGCCACCAGTAGGCTGACCTTCTCCTCGGGGCTCAGCTCAAACACCTCGATTGTCTCAAGCTTCTCCAGGAACTCACTGGTCACCACATCATCAAAACCCCCCATGGGCCCAGAGTCCTCGGAGCCCTGGCCGCTCTCCTCGCCATGAGCGTCATATGGGCGCAGACACAATCGTGCCAGCTCTGACACTGAGTGCATAGTGAGGGGGATCTCAGATAAGGGCATATCGAGCTCACTGTAGCCCTCTGCCAGCTCGTCCTGCAGCAGCGTCTGGAGCAGGACCACCAGCACGCGGTTCAGGTAGAGGAAGCCGGACCGTTCCCCGGCCAGTGCTTCCATCAGAGCCACAGCTGTGATGGGATACTGATCATCCGGCATCAGCAGCCCTGCATAGCAGTGGAGGAAGTCCACGACCATGGCCACATCACCAAACAGGGTGTTGGGCAAACCCTCAGGCATGTCTACAAGCTTGAACGCCGGCAGGGTCTTGCCACCTTCGATTTCCTGGTCCTCGTATCTGCGTGACTGTTCGCGGCGGACCAGCATCTCCTTCTCCCGTCTCTCCTTAGCCTTTTCTCGCAGTTTCTCTTTGAGCTCCTCACGCCGCTTCTTCATCTCTTCCTGCCTTTCCTCTTCACTCATGGCTGCCCATCGTTTCTTTTGTTCCAGAAGCTCCCAGCGTTTCTGCACCAGCTCCTGGAGCTCCTCTGGCAGACGGCCACGATCATCGGGGGATAAGGTCTTTGCGGCCTTGGAGATGAGGGAGGAGAGCGAGTTCTTTTTGTCCTCTTTGCCCTTGTTCTCCTTATAGTAACGAAGGAGGTGGAGAGCCATAGGGTGCAGTGGCTTCCCCAGTTTAGGTGTACCCATGCTGGTGCTACGGGCTCTCTTTTTAGGACTCCCAGCAGGAGTGCTCTTGGCCAGATGTAGTAGAGTCATCTGCTTCATCTTCGGTGTCTTGGCACCAGCTTTACCATCCTTTTTAGAGGCTTTGAGCACATTGAGCTTCTTATCACCGTTCTTTCCAGTCTTCTTTCCTTCTTTCTTTTCCCCAGACTTTCTGCCTGACTTCGGGGTGGAGGGTGCAGAGCCTTTGCCTTCGCCTTTCTTAGGAGTTCCAGAGTTCTTAACCTTGAGTGGAGAACCATTCATTTTTATTTTCTGAAATACAGACAACATGAGCCCATTAAGCAAAGATTTGAGTTTTAAGGGATACCCCATATGCATTAAGTAATATCATAGAAGCCAGCTAACCTGCATGTGGCCCCAGATGGTGGGACTGAGGGGCATGCCTAAGGCGTCTTTCTTCTTTTTCCTTTTCTTCTCTCCCTTCTCATTTCCTGAGTCCTCTCCTGGTGTGTCGGAGGTCTTGAGCTTCTTGCTGGGTTTACCCTCTGGAGACGTCAAGCTCTTACGCTTCGCTGAGGGATTCTCTGCTAAAAACTTCAGCCAAACAAAACAGCGTGAGCCAGGCACGTGCAACATTTCAAATAAAGGAACATGCAGAAAATGACTTTGAGTGAATTACCTTGTGTGGATCAAGGAGAAAGTCACTGAATTTGCTGGGCAGGTTAAACTTTTTCACCAGTTCATCCTCAACCACCCAGGGAGCACTCTCTCCCATGCCCAGCCTCAGAGCATAGTGCCTAATGAAATAGCGCATGATCTCCTTGGTTGGAGGGCGCTCTGTTCGGAAAAGACTGTCAGCTGGGACATCACTGATCACCTGTAACAGAGGGCAGTTCAAAAGATTCAATTTATTTTCTTTTAAAAATGCAAAAGTCTGCACAGAAAGCACAGAGGAGTAACATGCAGCCATGGGTATTAAGACAAACCTTATCCTCGTTGATGAGCTTCACGTCATATTTATGAGGAAGGAATTTAGGCATTGCCCACTTCTTCTTCTCTTCCTTCATGGCAGTGGGAAGTTTCCTTGGAGAACGCCGTGCTCTGTCACCTGATAGGAAGATAAACATTGTTTTTAAAAAGCCTAAAGCTCTTGGCAATGATCCTTGTTTGTAGATGATTTGTACTCACTGAGACTCTCCCTCCTATTCTCCTCCTCTCTGGGAGGAGGTTCCTTCCTCTGGTTCTCTTGACTTGCATTCTCTTTGTCGCTGGATGGAGAGTCGCAGGCCCCTTCAAGCTTCTTCTCCCCCGTCTCACCCTCTGGGTTTTCTAAGGGGTGGATCTTCACCACCTTCACTCGCAAACTTTTGTCCTTCCCCACCTAAAGAGAAACAACAACAACCCAAAAAAAAACAAAAAAAAAAAAACATGAATTTTCCAATTAAACACCTGCTTACTCCTGCCCTACCACTATGGTGGGTTACATTCAGATGTTATACAAGTTGCTGGGAACATCACAAGATACAAATACAAGGTTATAGCTATAACAACCATACATAATACACAAGTTTATAGATTTAAGAAGTCATACTGACCAAGAAGTCACACTCTTCTCCCACAGCATACTTGGTGAGGATTTCCACCCAGGCCATTTCAACCAGTTTGTCTAAAGACACTGTGTTGTGGTGGACCATCTCGAGGACCGGCTTCTCAAACCACTGGGGATACTCCTCTTGAAGCCTGCACAGAGAGCACGAGCAGTAATTAGTACCCAAAAAAGTAAATGAAAACAAATATAGTTTTTGTATTCCCATGACTCTGTGTTCCACTTAATTATGTAAAGAGGGAGAGGCTGTTTTTAATGTCCTGACCGCATTTAAAAACAAACCTTGCAGCAAAGACTGTTGCCACGTCATAACATGAGTTGGATTCATTGATGGGTGTGATGCACTATATTCATGGCAAAATGTCTTTCAAGCTGTTTCGATTCCTGCGCTGCAGTCATCACAGGGACCAGGGCATTACATAACAGGGCAACAAAGGGCTGTGAGTGGCCAGTAGGGGGAGTAAAATCTCTTGGCTGATATAATTAGACAGAGCTTAAATACAGCTTGTGATCCTGAGTGACTTCAGCTCTGGGCAGCTGAGCACTGCTCTCCTCTGTCTTTGCTGTGACATCTCTTTGGACCACATATATAGTTGAGGTCACCTTCCTCTTGCTGACATCATGTATACAGTACCATATACTTCACCTGATTAATGACAAACAAACTGAGATCTCAGCTGGACTAGTCTAATGTTTTGTCTACATTCTTCCTTTTTTGCAGATCAGAATAAGGGAGCTCTCACCAGGCCATTGCAAATTCAAGGATGACTCAATCACACGCCCTCTAAATAGACTGAGAGGAGGAGCACCAGATTTATCCAATCATAGCAAAGCAGCAAGCCTTGTGACCTTCACTGGGAGAGTACGGCTGTTTCGCGATATTACTAAGCTTCAGTAAAAGAGACTAGTGCATATTTTTGAGCACATGTATCTCAACAACAGGTACTGATTTACACATTCAGGGACTAATAAGACCCAGAACTTCACTGAACACCTGACTGCGCATGTGTACGTTATGTGTACAGGCCATGGGTTGCAATCAGCTGAGAGTAGACTGGCTCTTATTTCAATGGCTGGATGAAATCGTGACCACACACACACAAACTCTGGATGTGATACTAACAGTTCAGTGACTTCTTGTTCCTCTTCCCATGCCTCTTTGTGTGTCAGCTGGCTGCTTCCAGTGCTCTTGCATGTCCAGATGCGCTCGCTGTACCTCTGCAGGCGTGCCTCATACTCTCTGTAGTTATTTTGTCAAGGTAAATCACAGTATTCACATATAAACAGTTGCCCCGTGTTCAGCCACTTGCTTTCTCATCACAAGCAAAAAATACAGGGTCCACTGTTGTAGGATCACTGGTGTCAATAGTTTAAAAAGCAGCAGGGGTCCAAGGGCTACCAAGCAAACACAGACATGACTTCATAATAAAACTTAAAACGCCTAGTTACACGCTAAGGAACAACAGTACGGTACAGAACAAGTGTACTAAGGGTGTAATAAATAGTAAAAAACTGAAGAAAGGTGGGCGCCGGAAAAGCTTTCTGGCAACCTAAAATGAACACAAGTTTTGGATGAAACAGTAAACACACTTCTATGAGTTGTTATAGGAGTAAAAAGTTTGACTGTAAAGTGAACACTCCCAGGCCAAACTCTCTATGTTAGCGTTGATGGGACAGTGGTTAGGAGGCCTGTGCCTCTAAAAGCTGTTCTTAAATTAGTGATGTCAGATACCCATGTTTAAGTCGGATACAAATAATTAAGTGAATAAAACAGCTATGTCACTGCTCGAATTTAAATCTACTACAACTTATGCTAACTTAGGTTGCCATAAAAACACAATAAGACCACTTTTAGCACTACGTGTGTCACTTTGAGCTGTCTCAGCTAGCCTCATTTCCTCGCTGACAGTTTGAAGTTTCCATATAAACATCTCCTCACAGAGTAGGTAAGTAACCTGACTGGTATACCAGAACCAGCCTATCTACCAGAAAAAGCTGCTTTAAATAAGTTAGTAGGTGGTAGTCAGCGGTTGTTCTCATTTCTTAAAGTCAAAAACACAAATGTACCGGTAGCTAAGGCTTGTGTGCTAACGTTAGCAGCTAGCTACAGACTGTGGGAGCAGACGACGGGCTATTGTGACATAATGGGAAACCTAACGTTAGCAGCGTGCAAGCTAACTCCGCTAGCGTTGAAAGTAGCTGACAGCGGGGCCGTAAAAGCCGAGAGTGAAAGGACGGCCTTTAATAGTAGCTCCCTACGTTTCACTAAGCACGAGAAATGTGTTAATGTGCCGCTAACAATCCCCTTTTTTCGGGCTTTGTTAAATAGCCAGCTGCAATGAGCTGATTAGCAAAGCGGTGTTAATGTTAGCTAGCAAGCCTGTCATCCAATGTAAACTGTGTACATGCGGGGAAACACTAAACGAAAGGAAAATGTCTGGTGATATTAAATTAGCTTTGTTAGCCCGGGTTACAAGACCCGTGCATGTAACCATATGGACATCGGTTTATCCAGACAGACAAAGCCAGCCACACTGCATGCCGGCTGACTCTCGCTAAGTCGAGACTGAGCATCAGCACCATGTTAAAGGATACTCTTTGTTCCTGAAGGCCTCCTTGGTGTGCTCGATGATGTAGACCTCCTCTCCCGGGCCTGGTGGCTCGGCTAGCGGCTTAGCCAGCGGGTAAGGTTTCCGGCCCAAAAGCGGTGCCATTTCAGATCCACGGATGGCACGGGTGCCAACGCTAAATTCAGATCTTCCAGAAGCAATTTAGTGTAATAATATACAATAATATGTCCTTAGCATGTATCCAAGTGTCCCGAAATGCGTTAGCACGTCTCACGTTACCGCCGGCAGGCCCGGCACTCAACGTGTAGCAGCTAGCTGACTAGCTAGTAGGCTGGATCGCTATCTCGTTGCAAAACAATAACAGTGCGCTTATTGCCAGCAGCCTCATCGCATCCTTCTTCTCTCCTCTAGTAGCGGTGTCATGATGGTTTCACGCTATGTCTTGGGTATAAAACAGGTTGCTGGACTTGTCTTTCGAGATAGTTGGTAAACTTTTAGCTCCGGCTGGACATGAAAGGATGCAAAACCACACTGAAATCAAACTCGCGGCAACAGCCGAAGCTCAGCTCGGCAGGAGGTCTGGCGCGCTGTGCAGTCCCCAAGTCTTCTTCAAACTAGGCCTGCTCCTGTTTAATCACTTGTCTTCGCTGCATTTTCGTACTGCCGGAGTTTCTTCCTGTCAGATAACAGCGTTAGCAAGCGTTATGAAAAAATAACCTGGATCAATCAAGAGGTTAATTCCTTGTCGAAATGGCGGGAGTTTCTAGCGCACCGGCACAATTCCCTACACCCTCAGAACTCCGTTTCCCCGGCAGCAAGCAGCGTCGCACACACACCCCGCCTCCCCTTAACGTTGATTGGCTACTTCAGTTAAGCGCCCTTGCCGAGCTAGTCCGATACGCACCCTGATTGGCTGGTGTGGTCTGTCTATTGTCATGCTCGGACAGCCCCTTCAATAAACCACGCCCATACCTATATAAGTGAAATGCTGGAGGTCAGGTGATAACAATACAGATATATATATATATATATACTGTACATATGAGGTACAGTAGATGCTTCAGTATTACAGGGTCATTGCACATGGATTGTTTTTCATTGAATGATTAACTGTTCATCAGAATGGCATGTGGAAAGTATCTGATGTATCTAGCTGTTTTGTTGTATAGTGTTCTTCAGCACCAACCAGAGGGCAGGAGTTGTAACAGGGATGAGGGTGTGAGGAGGCTGAAGGTGTTTAAGTTCTGTGTAGTAGGCAGGTTACCGTCATATTTTCTGCAGTCATGAGGGGTGTGAATGTGAATTTATCTCAGGTTGTCAGCCAGTTGATTGTTCTCCACAGTGCTGGGGGACGGTTTTCTGTGGCTGGTGATGTCCTGTCTCTCTACACTAACCCAGGGCTGTTAGCTGAGAACTGAGCTTTTCAGTGTAGCTTCTCTTTACTATTCTCTCTTCCTTGGTCATTGTGTTTGTGGCCTGGTTGTACAGGAGTCTGTCTTCACCTCTGTAGGCTGCCTAACAGAGCTGCCTGCATTTAGTTGTAAACAAGGTCTAGTTGTTGCTGGAAGAGGAGAAAATCTAAGTGGGCACACATGTTCTCACAAAAACTGATGTACAATGTCACAGAGTTCATTAAGGTCTGTAGTTGCAGCCTCAAAAATGCTCAGTGCAGTTAAAGCAGATTATATGATCATTTTAACTCATTCATACAAAAACACATTTTAATGTTTTTGTAATATATTTGTTGAAAATGGATATGGCCTTCATTCCTGAATCATCAACTTAATTTCTAAACCCACTGGGCTCCTTTTAGAACATGTCTGATTGAACAGCAGGTTACTTTATATGGATTTGCCTTCATTATATGTGCAGAGTGATTTCCTCAAGATATTATTGTGAATAAATTCCAACCTCACAGCATCAATGACTTGACATGGAAAGTAGCATTTATTATGGTTTACAAAATGGCTTCAGTTATAAACATGGGCAAATCATATTATAAATATTTTTTAAAAGAATTCATCCTTGCATGTGATAAGCCAAAAGAAGATCTGCTTTAGAAAGGGCATAATGTTTAATATAATAATGGCACATCTACACATCAATCTGCATAAAGCTACACGTTTAACATCTTTTCAAAATGGCCTGTAAACCTTGAAAATAAAGCAATAGGATATGGAAACATGCAAAAATAAAGCTCAACTGCATAAAGAGTAAATAAGAAACTTTAGTTAGTTGCCAGAAAACTAGACATTTATAGCATGTGATTTGCCAGACAATGTTTGGATAATCGCCTCCATTCATTTCAGAAATCGCTTAAAACAGCAAGACTTTAAAGACTTTCAAAGTGAACAAAGACTCTGCAGGAAATACTTTTTTTGTCATTTGCTGAAATGTAATGAGTAATATTTGCATACATATGTCAAGAGAACCATAGAATAATTTTGAATGCTTAGCTAATCTGACAACAACTGAAGACAGGTATCCGTGTGCATTTTGACAAAATGATCATAAATAAGCTATCTCAGAACCGCATTCTCTCCTGTGCAAATCTTCTTTAAAGGCGGCGCCCCCGATTCATCTAGTTCCTCCTGTTGAATAAAAAGGAACACTTCAATTTTACATCACACAACAGACCACATAGATATGATTTACATTTCTATATAATCAATGAAAATTTTAAGGTTTTCCTTGAACCCATTTTCAGAAAGTGAACCTGTGTGTCCGGGGTGCTCCGTCTGACAGCTCCTGATGAAAGGAGGTCCTCCTTGATGAGAGTAGGAGGCTCATCAGCCCCCTCCTGTCCTGAATGAACCGGTTCTGCATTCACAAAGAGTTATGAAATTACATCCTCATTAATTCAGCTCTGACAGTGAATGAGGAAATGTGTGAGTTGACTGTTGTTATTCTTAATTACTGTTACCACTAATTAAATACAATTAATTAAGGGTAAACACCAGGTGTAAGTTGTAGTTACTAGCGCACTCTAGTATTTTAGATGCTGGGCCTTGTTTTCAAATGTTTTTGCGTGTAGATGATTGATAGAGGCAAAAATCTTTGCAAATGGTGCAGTATTGAGCAAGAAGAGCATATCTGGCTTCCATTGTGTGGTACTTGTGTGATCTAAATACTTTTCCCATCACTGAAAGTCACACAATAAGACAAACAAACTAACCAAGCCAGACAGCCAGCAACTCACCTGCTCTTAGAGGTAAAATTGGGATTTTTGCGAATGGACTCCAGTAGCAATAAAATGGGTGTTTCTGGTCAAACAAAAAGGGTCTTACTCATTAATAAAAAAGATCTATCTCTGTAGGAATCATATCTAACCACAATCTAAGCCAGTCTTTGGCAAAACAAGAACTCTAGTGGATATACTTTGACATGGACAAATGCCCATTTGACTCAATACTGCACCAATTCCAAAGATTTCTAACATTTTTAACATAAGGCCCTGGTTCAGTCAAGTTGTCCTTTAAGTCCGGTTTATTTGCTTGGACTGCTGATAACTGGAGCTGTGGCTCTTTGTTACTTAGCTTAACGTCTGCCACCATTTTATAAATGAATACAGTGACTACAGTATGTACCCTTTTCAAAATTACAGGAATGTGTAAAATTGAGTGAGAAGAGCAATGTACATACCATCCACACTCTCCTGGCCCAGCATCGGTGGCTGGGAGTCTTCAGTGCGGAGGCTGGAGGTATGTGGAGGGCTGACCTGCTGCGAGCTGGAGGTGCTGCTGCTGTTGTCCATTTTAGGCTGGTAAACGTCTGACAGAAAGCTCTGGTTGCTGTTTTCATCTGAGGCGCGAAACACAGGAGTTTGGTGAGTTAGTCTGGCATTTTTAACATTATGAGTGCAATGGCTCTGGGATTTATTAACAGCCCCAAAACTCACCAGTGAAATCCAGTAAAGAGTTTGTGTTTTCCAGGACCACATCTTTTAGTCCTCTAACCTCTCCACCTGTAGATTTGGTGCGATATATCTGACAAAAGAGAATCAATCCTCAAATTAGACCACGAATTTGTAAGACAGGGACATTTATGTGATGTTTTTTTACATGACAGAGGCCCCCACCTGCTTTGTTTCTGTTACTGGCACCCACTTGAATATACGTAAGGATGTGTCTCCAACTGTCACCCATTTCTTCTCCCTGGGGATAAAATTAGTTTTACTAAATTTAGAGAGGCGCTCAGTTTAGCTCTAACACCACATTATCTGCTTTAATAGCATTAATCTGCAACATGACATACAGGCTCATGTCCTCTCTGCCCACAACAGAGATGACAGCTTATCACATATCCCATCGTGCTCATTCATAGCTCTCGTTTACATCACACGAGCGTGTTAAAATCACGAGAAACAGGTCAGAGGGTGTTTATTATTTTCATTAAGAAGTGACTATAGCCTACATCACAGCGGACGGCATGTGGGGCTGGAGCCATATTGACAGCTCTCGGCGGAAAAACTCGGCTAGCCCCGCCTCTCCTGTCAACCGCGGGCATTGATTGGTCAACAGCCCCGTCAATCATCTAACTTTTCCGACTGAAGTTTGTTGAGCGACGCAGCAGATATCAACCCACGGTGTACTAACACATTTCCCTCCATATTGTGCCCCAGACATTCCTACATACCATTTGCGGACTTTCTCGATGGCCGCCAGAACCTTTTTAATGTCATCTTTGGCCCGACTTCGGGTCTCGGCGCGGCCTGATCGTCCCGACATCTTGATGCTGTTATGATTCATCTACAGATGCATCTGAAAACTTCAAGACCAAGCCCCGATCCTCCGTTACAGCGATAATCTCGCGAGACTTCCTAATCTCTGGGTTTTTTTTCTCTCTCTCTCTCTCTTTCTTTTTTTTGGCTTCATCGTCCTCAGTATGCTCATACTGTATGCACTGTAATGAAATGGCTGGACATGTTAGGTGTTATTTATTTATTTTTTCACAATATATTTCCATTCGTATGGAAATATATTGTGAAAAATAAATATGGGGCTTGTGGCCCCATATGAAAAAAGCAGACCCTTGTCATATTTCAGATGTCTATGCGTTGCTTGCAGTTCCACCTAATAAAGATTTCCTCTTTAAGCATCTCAGGTGATTTCCTCTAAATAACTGTTTGAGGCCCAAAGAGTTAGCACTCACCAATATTTCACAAGCTAGCAAAGATGAGAGAATATTCCAAAGAAATTAATACTTAAAGTATAAAAAGTAGCTCCAGTTTTAGCAGCTACAACAGGAAAATGCTTCTTAGACACTGCTGCATCAGTGCTAAAAAATATAGTGATATATGATAATATACCAATCACTAGAGCCAGTTATCAAGAATTGGTTCTGTTACTTTTGATAGCCAATGTCAAATACATTTAGCTAGTAATACAATTTTACTTCAGTGGGATTTTAAGTGTTATATTTTTGAGTATATTTCCATTATGGCGTTGATGCCTTTACTTAAAGTAAAGGATGTGAATATTTGTTCCACCACTGTCTCTTTATTTGTCGGTGATTAATGGGCTGTTTTATTTTATATGTGTACCAGAACGAAAACCTCCAGTTGGTCTTTGAGGTTTTCTCTGCTAACATATATCTGATTTAGTTTGTTTGTTTGTTTACCACTGCATCTCATCAACTACATAGACAAAAGTTAGGTTACACTGTAGTTGAAATTCATGGTTCCCCTGTTTGAACAGCAGAGGGCTGCGTTGAGTCATTAGTTTTGCAGTCTGTTGCAGGTCTGATTAAATAATGTGATAGGAATGGTTGCTGACAGGAAATGATCGTTTGCTTGCTTTTTTTTTCCTCCAGGGAGTACGAGAGCAGCTACTACCCACTCATCCAAAAACTGAATCAAGCAAACAGTGTGTTTTACAGCGCTGACGCCCCGGGCAAAAATGTGAAAATACTGAGTGGTGACGGGAAGCAGCATGATAAGCTCTCCCACGTAGCAGTCAATATTTTATGACACACTGTACAGTATCACTGATCAGATAGCGCTGATAGTATACAGACATGCCTCACTCGTCTATTGTTACTTGGACAAATGGCGCTGGCACTGATCAGGACACCAGGGGAGGGAGAGGGCTCATTCTTCGTCTCCTGCAGAGTTCATGGCATGAACTTCTTTATTGTTAGTGAATAGGCATTTTTGAATTAATTGGCAAAATGAGAGCTTGTGCATAAGTATTTCTCTCAGCTTGTTTTCGCAGCCTCTGTTTGTGGCTGTGTGATATTCTGCACTTAAAAGATAATAAATTAAGTAGATTTTCACCTTTTTCAGATCATATTACTGATATTGTCAGAGGAAAATGGCAGCTACTGTGACATTTACAATGAAATTGTTGCTTCCTATAAAAATAAGCATTGTTTCAACATCTGACATATATTATCTCTACATCTATCATGTTTTTACCTCTGCAGGATCATACAGCAATAATCTTGAATGAGTTTTTCAAGCATCTCAGTCACGTGAGAATATTATTGTGTCTGCTGTCGCCTGAATCATCCAGCCCAGCTCCAGAGGATTTAATATTCTTGTAAAGACTTGTACAATATATAATGTGTGTTTGATAAGAGTACGATAAAGCTGCTGATGTAGTTTTGAAAATCACAACACGTTATTGACGGTGGTGGTGTGGGTGGGCCCTGCTGGTGGAGCTCCAGCCAGTAGCGGACAACACTGGGAGGAGTCAGAGACGGTTGCCAGAGAAAATATCCAAATAACATCGAGAGTTTTCAGCATGCAACTGAACGGTGAGCGCGTTCACAGCTACTACAGCAGCTCGCAGTTGTTCCTCTGTGCGTGAAACGCTTTTCACAGAGGTCGCACTGCAGCACGCACCGCTGCAGAACTGAGTTTAGAGACGAATACATGTTAACTCCCCGCAGATATTTGCACACATCACTTCTGATTGTTCTGGACGCCCACCTGTTTCACACAGAAAACGCGTTGGTAAACCACGTTTCCTGCAGTAATTTGGTTCAAACTCACCAAAGCCAAGAAAACAAAAGGAGATATCCTGTGTCCTCTGCAGCTCACTGTTCATGGGAGTTAATTAGTAACAAGTTGGCCTGATTATGACCTCAGGGGACAAATACTGGCTGTTGTGCAAGAGTTGTTGAAAACAAATTGCTTTCAACACACTGAAGCGCAGAGAGTTTGATGTTACATCCTCGCGCGTAACGTTTAATTTAAATGTACTGCACGCAGATAAGCGGGGGCTTTTATTTTGAAAGCGGAAGTCAGATTTTTCTGTAACCCTCGCTGACTTTACTCTGGTGCCGTTCAGGCTGCTCCTGTCATTGACTGGGGTGTAGGACGGAAAGGCCAAATGCTCCAGTGAACGGGGCGACGAGTCCAGCACAGCATGGACCGCTGCCCGCCATAGTTAGCGCAGCTTTTATTTTTTATTTTTTTTAATTCTATATATATATATTTTACAGTCTAGCCTGTTTATCGGCTGAAAGTTTTTCCCCCTCTTTCGCTGCTGTGTGTTTTTCTGTCACAGACGACAATGGATCGAGTGAAAAGCTCCATGCAGCAAGTACCCAACGCTATCCCCAAAGTGATCCGACGGACTGGAGGGGCCAACAGCCTGGAGCTGGAGAAGGAAAACTTTGAGAGAGGACAGGTACGGCACACAATAATGGAACAATATGATTATTTTCCCCCTTTGGAAAGCGTTGCATTGAGATCCTGGCTGAGAGCCGCTTTGTAAAAGGTGGGAGGATGATCATGTCAGCCTGTTTGCTGCCTAAACTAAACTGTGGATTGTAAGATTTTGACTGAAGTGAGGACAGGAGCCAGGATCCATCTACACACAAAAAAACATGACACACGTGTTTTCGTGTTTTAGTAATTCTTCCAGGTTTGATCCTTGAGTCACTCTGCGCTTGTGTGTTTGATCCATATTATGGGTTATTTTAGTGCTGCTTTCCCTGATGTCTGTCTGTGATCAGCAGACACCAATGAGTCCACACTGCACAACAAAAGAGCTGTTGAAATGTAGGTCAATGGCCTTTTGAATTCAGATAACTGTGTTGTTAGCCTATCTGCAGGATAAACCAGACAAGAGAGAGGCAAGCTGAAGCTCTGTGACAGGCTGTCAGTGTCTTCTGTGGGCCTGTGGTCTCAGCAGGATCAGTGATGATGATGATGATGGTGGTGGTGGATTAAGAAGATCTGGAAAGGCAGAGGAGATAGAGACATAATGTTTTTGTGTTTATTTGTTTTGATGTGATGGCTGCTGGTGAATAATTAATGCTGTGAAGCTTCAAGAGCTGCATCTGACTTTGCATGAAGTGTTCTATCTCTCTCTCCCAGTGAACATATGTATGTAGGCTGCTGTTAGGCTGTGGATCTGCTGTTTCCTGCCTGGTGGTCTCCTCTCCCCTCCCCTCTCCCCCAGACCAGGCACAGGGGAGGGAAGGGGGGAGAAAGTAGGTCAGACGAATCAAGGCAGTCAAACTGCCATGAGGGTGCTGCAACATGCTTCTCCCATTTACAGCTGTGGCTAAATCGGACTGTACAAGTCAACACAGCCTAAATGTGCACAGCAGGTATTTGGCAATTCTGCATTTAGACGGTCACATACAGTTTGCCCACCCCCCCACGCCTTTCCCATCCGGGACAGTAGCAACATGGATTAGAGGCGGGGATAGACGCATGCGTGGCTTTATGTGTCCCAAGCCAAGCCTGGTCACTAGGTCACTGTCAGACTCCTGGGATCGCACCCTCTGGAAGTGTGTCAAGGCAAACAGTCTCCAATACATGAACATTATCTCTGTTCATTGCCTTGTCTTTGCATGCAGCTCTGATAACATGTGCTGTGGCAATTGAAGTAAAAAGAATTTGTCCCTGCTCTGACGTTTTGTATGCATCTGCCTCATTAAAGCCTCTCAATTATCTGAGATTGTTCAAACAAAGCAAACAGCTTTGCAGCTGATCAGCTCTGCCTGCTGCCATGAAGAGAAAAGTGAAAATATTCATGCAAGATAAAACAAGTCCGTGTTTGATTTGCTGTTAGATATCAGTGCTCCAACATGACCAGACCGCAGCACAACACATTCGGCTGTTTTGTTCTTGACACTAATGGTGCCAATCTCTCTTCTGTAAAGCTGTAATAGTAAGTTTCCCCCCTCGGGTTTTTATAGTTTTTAAATCACTGATTAGGATTTGTTTCCCCCCGCTGACGTGCTGCCTGTGTTTTCTTTTCTCTGGTGGTTGATTTTTGACTGGGGATCCAGAGCTGTGTGGCAGGCGGAGCAGGAATCAATGAATCTGCTGTCTACTTTACAGGGGATCAGTGAGCGATAATCTCATCTGATCTGTTGTGCTCTAAAGCTGCCTAAATCTGCTGGGTGGCTGGCTTTCACCTCTCTCTATAGAAAACCAGCTGTCTGTCTGCGTGTCTTGTCTGCCTGCCTGTCTGTCTGTATGTCTTAGATTTCCCATCATCTCCAGCCTTTTGAGCTTTAAGTACACTTGGTGTCATCTCTGATGTTTATATTGATACGCCCATGTACAATGTGAAGTTCTACGTTGTTCATCTGACAGAAAACTAAAACAAATCTCCAAACTAGTGAGAAATGCACATCTTGACACACTGAAATGTCTTTTTTAGTTCAGACAACACTCCAAAACCAAAATATAAACGATTTAGATGATAAATTTTAGCCATTTTTGTTTTAAAAACTCACTCGATTATCTAAATATTTTCGATTATTCAACTAATTGTGTCAGCTCTAGAAGTAGTTTATAAGCAGTTGCAATGGATTTGGAGAAGTTTGTGACAACTGTGTGAGTAAACAGAGTGAAGATTTATACTTCATGCGTCAACATGAAACCTGAATTCAGTATTTCTACAGTTTCATTCATAAGAATATGAGCAGTGTGCACTGCAGACAGCAGAGTCGCCTACTTTGGCTCTAAAAACATAGTTGTGTAAAATGCTGGTTCTGAGAAATGCTCGCCTATCTCTCTGTTGAGTTGGGTAAACAACCAGGGTGTGTTCAAAACCCTCTCTGACATAGTGTCCACACTGGGTTATAAAAAGAATGAACCAGGGCAGCCACACAGCACACAGAGCTCGCTTTTAATGACATGTTTAGCCTCATAATAGCAGCTGGCTCTTTAATTTAGAGTTTAAGGGGGGGATTTAATCTCTGGTGTGTTTGTCCCGAGCATCATTGCATGTTTTGGTGGTCTATTGTGTTCTCAACAGCAATGAGAAAACCAACAAGTAAATAACAAGTTAGCACTGAACACAACATATTTTATAATATTTATCTTAAGGCTCCAAAATGTCAGAGATGCCAACTCACTCCTAGATTGCAAAACAGTCTCCGAGCTGTCAGGGGCCAGAGGAGATTTTACACTGGAAAAGCTGGGGTAGGTTGTAATCTCTGGACCGATAGGAGCCATAATTGGTGCTTGTGGAAAACTTCTGGGGCACCAGTTCCTCAGCTGGGACATGGAGTGTGAGCCACCAAGTGACACCACAACTGTAACATGTTACATAATTAAGGCCTTAAAATGAGACTTCCTGCCAGACTCCTACTCCTACTGGTCTGCATGGAGGTTTGTATCTGTATTTGAGTGTGTTTGCGTTTTGTTGCTGGTGCGCCTGTGTACAGCAGTGTTTCCCAAAGTTTTCTAAAATACACCCACAACCCCCTTACAGATGAACTGAAGCACCCCATCGTGTTGGTTTAGTAAAGCTTGCATTCACACTGCCATACCAACTGTGGTAGCAGAAGCTGGACTTTTCAACCACTTCTACATAAGTTATAGCCAACTATTTAAACTATTTATCCACTTGCAGTTATCTATTTGAATCATTTATCCATTACTTATAGCTGACTACACTGTATTTCAACTATTTATCCATTATTTTATATGTCTATTTATCTAAACCACTGTATATAAAAAATAATAACAGATAAACAGTTTGTTTGAAACCATTTATCCATTATTTGTAGTTAAAAATTTGCCCATTACATCCTCCTCCTGCCAAGTACCCCTGGTTGTGAGTCACTGTTGTACAGTCTGTGTGGACCTTGCTCTAATGGACACCCCTCATCCCCTTGCACCCTGTTTTAGTGCTGTTTGGTGCCCTGGCAGCTGTGGAATTCAGGGGAGGAGCGGGGCCGTGGCCCTCGGGCACAATCAGGACTCAGCAGTGTGGACGTAGACAAGTATTTTCTTTTTTAAAAATCACTCCGTCCCTCTGCGTCTCTTTTCTCCTCATGTCTTTTGTCTCTCTCTTTGCCTTGTTGTCCTCCCCTCTGAACGCTTATTGTCTTGAGTCCTCCTTGTCTTCTTTTTACATCCTGCAATTTAAAATGCAGGGAAGTTATGGAGGGATATCCGCATGCGTACAGCACACACACATACACACACACAGACAAGCATGCAGGCATGAAAGCGAGACCATTAAAAGCACTGAGGCAGCAGAAACAGCAGGCGGTGGTTTGTGGCCTCATTGCACTGACTGGCCGTAGAATAATAGAGCTGGACATGAGTGACAGGTCAGTAAGTGGAATAAAGTGCACCGATGAGTTCCTGGCGGCATTAACAATGGCTCTGATTTACAGATTGTTTTGGAGTTCTCCTCTATGGTTTTACAGCACAGTAAAGCGGAAAGAAACAGAGACGGAGATGGAGTGTAGGGTTTTTTGTTTCTCATGCAGCAGAGGTCACAAGTCAGCCTGAAACCCACATCATCGGTGTATAGTAAGTGTGTGGTATGCAAATTATCCTCCTTTGACATGGCCTCGTTTTAAATATCCATCCAGATACTAGACAGTCATCAACTGTGTGACAACATACATTCAGCTCTGACTAAGTCGGGGTTATCAGTCCACTAAAAGATGATAAACAATAATATTGAAGTATAGCGCAGCCCTAGTGCTGACCATGTTATCTCACGTGGATTGTTGTTCATTTATACAACACGTCAGGATGAAAGTGAAAGCTCATTCGTGGCCAAAATAATCACAAAGGGCACAAGAAGAAATTCACCCTTTGTAATCCTGTAGTCTGAAAGATGTCTGAGCCTTAATATTCTGTCTAAAATCATCAGAAGTTCATTTATCATGGGCTCCCACGGCATATACAGATGATGAGGACGTAAGTTTCAGTCTTACTAAAGCACTTTCTTTTTGCATAATGCATGAGCAGATGGTCTTTACTGTGACTTTCACACCACTGTTGATGAGAGGCCATCAAAATATGTATGTACACCTCAAGCTCTTAGAGTCTATATAGAGTCTTAATGGACTCTATATAGGGATTTTCCACTGGGAGACATAAAGTCATTCCAGAAAAAGCACATGTCGAAACCTCAGAGGCAGTCTTGAGTCGGGGGAAGAGACACCTAAGTTAGAGGACTTTAACCCCTGTGGTTAGGATGTAGCCTGTTTTGACTTTACAACTTCATGGACATAATTCAAAGGGTGTTAAAGTCACTCTCTATTATCACAACAGCTACCCCTTTCAACGAACAGGAAAAATATAAGTGCACTAAATCGGTCCGTGTATGTTTGAGAGTCATCTTTTTGTTTTATAACAGATTTTTTTAGGTAAAGACTTACATATTTACAGTACCTGACTCCACCAGAGCGTAAAGGTTGTGATGTCTGACTAATGATTTAACCTTTATCTCAGGCACTAAGTTAGTTGAAATTTCATCTACACTAGTCACACTGCCCTGTTGCATCATCTTCACTCCTTATCCTTCACCCTTTAAATCTGTAATGCTTGAGGGAGGAAGATACTCGGTGTCATTTATGCTGAACTCACTTTCGAGGAATTAATTGCAATGAAAACATGGTGCAGAGGAAATGACACCAGACAGTGAGCTCACAAAACAAACAACCTACTTGTATTAAATTGCACTTTGCACAGGATTAGAGGAACCACTTAGCATTTGTTTTCACCTGTTTTGACCGAACAATGGTTGTGAGGCTTTATAAACTTGAGACAAGAAGTGGAACTCTTTTATTTTATTCCAGGTGGGTAGCCTTAATAAGAAAGGGGAACGAGTTTTTGAGTGGCTGACTGAAAATCCAGGCGGTGACAGAGTGTGGGACTTTTGTATGTGAGAAATGCTCTGTGAGGCTGTCCTCGGACGAAGGGCCCACGCCGTACCAGGAAGTGAAGAGACTGGTTGGAAAAGAGCCGGCATTGTCTGGACACAGGCTGTTTATGTTGAGCAGCCTGGAGGTATAACGTGCAGCCCCGATGGTATAATGAGTAGCATATTGATTGTTGTGGCCTGGGCTCGGTTAGTCAGCTAATGTCCCGTGATTGGACAGAAAAGCCCTTTTAAAACAGTGGCCTGGATTTATTATTGTTTCTGGATGGATCTAAGTAGCATTATTGTCTGTTAAAAAACAAGTTACATCAGAAAAATGATTTTTAAAATGTGTTATTCAAGCCATGTAATCCTTGGTTTAATCATCTTTGTTGATAATTGTAATGTAATCCAGTACAACAGGTGTGTCACGTCATAGTTGGAGGCATTGTTGTACCGGACTGGATTATATTTGGTTATAATGGGTTTCTTGTATTTCCCCTACCTTGTGTAAACATATAGTTAAATTATTACATCAAGTGTCAATCAAAACTGATTATTATATTGATAAAAGTGGATTTTAATGCTGAGCTATTGTAATAGTTTACATTAAATCTGATGGGTGTACCTAATAAAGTGGCCACTCAGTCTATTAAAATTGATAACACACAAGTTCTTATCCAAACTCCCTTTATACAGTGTCTTTTCTTACAGTAAACCTGAGAAATGTGCCTGACAGTCCTCAGTTTACACTGTAGGTGAAGGAATCCAGCATTTTTCGAGGGGTGGTGGTTTTAAACCTCCCACCTCCACGAGGAAAACAATGTCTCTAAGGGGGTTTGAGGAGGTGGAAAGGAAAGTGTCAGCCACTTCTCTGTCTCTGAGTCCACAAATACAACTAACTACTACAACTCAGTAAATGGTAACCTTTACTTTAAATCCACTTATTTTGATTTATAATCACTATGTTAACATTTAGTAACACATTACAGTGCAGTTTTAAGCAGATGTAAGTGTGTATTAATATATTTAAGTGGAGGCTAAAATCTAGTGACTGAAGTTAAATCCTGTGTTTGTATACTGCTCATAAATGCTTAAAGTGTTGTGTTACCCAGAGAATAATTAAGTGTCTTCTTTTCTATAGGTTGTATACAATGTGTAGTGAATAAATAATGAATTAATTAAATTTAATTAACATACTACTGGGGAAATGTAGAAAGTTGTCTTCTAATTAAATATTTTGTCATGATACATTTTAATCTTAGATTCAGTTTTGAATATTGAGTGGTAAAAGAGTTGTTTCTAACAACAGTGATGATTTTTTTTCTGTTACTGTGCTTAACTTTATTCTGAAACTGTCATAACATGTACTTCTTTTATAGGCCAGGCTCTCACACACACAAACACAGCTGTCTCTGCCTTGAAGACAGAACATGTTGGTCGACAGTCTCAGAGAAACCAGATGGGGGCATCAGTTACCTAGAATTGCTCTCATGGTTTGACACTGAGCTTTTTGTCCCATTTTCACCTCTGAAACTTGCTTCTTCCGATGCTTTGTGTGTTTTTATAAAACTACATCAACACTGCTCACACACAAAAACAACACCTAAATGTAACAGGCGTTTGCACCCAAACAAGCGCATACAGCGTTATTATCATCGTGTTCTATAGTGTTTAAAATTAATGTGTTTTTTTGTGATGTTTCTGCGACAGCCAGTTGTGGTTACAGTTACAGGTTACAGTTACATTTTGTGTTTTCTGTTGTGGTATTTGTGGTGGCACACTGAGCAGGATTCAGAGGAAGTGGAGGTGGAGCGGTTGTCTCACCTGTTCATGCAAGCGACCTGTTAATCAGTTCCAGTAGTGACTTCATCATCACCCCGATGAAACTTTTAGAGGATTTTTGGCTTTATCTTTGTCGTCAGTGTTTTGTCTTCAGCTGCAGGTGAGCTCAGGTAAACCAGTCATCAGATAAAATCACTTCAGATCACTCTATTAATTAATTAATCAATTAGTTGATTGACAAAAAAGTCAGTTAAGTTAGTCAAATATTCTCTGACTTCAGCTCCTTTGATGTGAGGATCTGCAGCTTTTGTCTGTTTTATATCACAGGAAACTGAGTATCTCTGGGTTTTAGACTGTGACAAGGCAGTTTTAAAAGCTCGTCTTGAGCTGTGATGGACATTTTTGTGCTTTTTGATTAAGCTAAAAGGAAAAAATTGGCAGATAAATCGATAATAAAGACACTCTATACCCCTAATGACTGAAGAGTCGGTAGAAATTCAGCAGGTCTCTTATTTCCTGGATCTTGGCCCTCCACCCACCTCCCCTTGCACCTCCCCTCTCTCAGGACCCCCGGCGGTCCCCGGACCCCAGCTTGGGAACCACCGGGTTTTAAGCCGTCCCACTCTGCAGGCTCCATGCTACTATTGTCTACCAATAGAGCGGGCTATTTGCAAAATAAAGGTAGCCTCCTGTCTCGGTCTGAGCCGCTATGTTGGCTGATGCATACATAAGAGCAGCGGGGTGATTTTAATGTGAAGCAGCGGTGAAATGAGCGGCTTTCATCAGCATTAGTTCTTCTCTCTTTCTCTCTCTGTGTATTTTTTTTATTTTTTTGCCCCCCTCTGTCGGACAGCTTCGGCTCCTCGGCGGTCGGATGCTGGAAGTCTTCGCCGATAAGGGAGCACGTAGGGCTCGCGGAGAAAAAGGAGAAGGGACGCGGAAGGCAGGCAGGAAGGAAGGGAAGGATAGAGGGGAGCATTTTAATACCAAATCGGGACACATGTTGAGCTAAGGGCCCGCTCCACCTCCACCACCACCACCACCCCCTTCTCTTCTCCTCCCAAATGCATTTGTTGCCTGAATCGCTTTTCCCGTTACTAATTACTCCGCGTTAGGATAAAGCCAGCGGACCTCCTCCTCCTCCTCTTCGGCTCCGAGGACTCACCGTTTCTGCTTGGACGATCATGGATCTCAGTAAAATTGTAAGTGCTGAACAACCTTTATTTTAAGAAGAAGAAGAGAGGGGGGAAACAAAAATCACCGACAGCAACAGACACACCGAGGGTCTGCTGCATGTTTTTTTTTGGAGGTGGGGGGTGGTGTCCAAGAAGTCCTGTTGCACACACACACACACACACACACTCACACCGGAATACATGCAAGTTATGCTCAATGCAAGCAGGAACTTGTTGTTGTCTGTCGATATTGCATCTAAATGTGGCCGTGGGAAGTTTTGTTGTGGTTTTTTTTGTTGTTGTGGGGGGAGAAGGAGGCATGAAGGTCTGAGCAGACCGTGGTGGTTTGTAAACTGGGGCACAGGGTATTTGAAGGGGGTCCACTGGGTCCCAGATACACAGAGGAACAGTTTAAATCCACTTAAATTTAGTAATTACAATCAGGGGAAGACACTGAGATCAAAGGTTTCTCCTCAGTGACTCTGGTCATGGCTAATTCCTGATTTCTGCAACCAGTACTGGGGACAGGGCTTTAACACATGAGGTTTTGCAGCTTTAATTGGGTCTGTTTTGGGGTCCGGTGCATGAAAATGTCTGGGATGTGCTCGTCTTGTTAGCTACAGCTCTCTGTTTTTCCTGCAGCTGCAGGTTAGTGGAAAAAGTTCAGCAGCCAAAATGTGCCATGAATGTCAATTACAGGTTGTATTGATGTCTGTGGCTGAAAAACCTGAAGGCACACAGTGTGTGTCAATGTGTGAATATCACAGCACGTTAAAGAGACACCAGGTATGAATTTAAAGTCAAGTGAGATGGTGTTTTGTCTTCATCATGAGGTCAGTAAAAATGTTGGAACAGCGTGGACTTTATTACACATTTAAAGAGCTAACACAAACAAACTCTTGTGTGATTTCATTTTCCTTTGGCTCTCAGCGCTGTGAATGATGCGTTCGAGGCTAACAGGCAGGCTAAGTGTCCAGAGTGTACTGGAGCAGGTGCACGTAAGCCAAAGCAACAAGACCGGCCTTTCACTGCCAACATGGATGGATGGGTGTACTTTTAGCTCTTGAATAGGTGTGGGGGAGGGTGGGTGATATGAAAAGCACACCCCACCAGAGTCTTTTTTTCCCCTCAAAGATCCCCCAGCAAAGGGGATAGTCTGGGAAGTTTGTGGAGGAAATGCTTCGAGGAACAATAAAAGAAATAGTGCACATAGATGATGCAAAGAGAGCACAGTTTCTTTTGATATTGAAGCAGGAAATTCACTCTCTGGTCTGTGGAATAAATCTCAGCTGCCCACCCAAAGTCAGTCGGGGCATGTGAGCGCAGACATGGTGTAGGTGTAGTGATGGAAAATCTCCTCCAGAGGATCTCCATTCAGTTGCACTTTACAGATTATTTCAGACAGACCTCTTGATGTTACTGGGAAACTGTTCAGTTTTGTAGATCTAACAGAACCTCCTCAAGGCTGTTCTTCTCCTTGGTTGATTGCCTTCCTTTTTTTGCCACTGTGTTTTGGCTTTTTGGCACGTAGTGACGCACAGTGGTATGAAAACAAAGTCCAGAGAGATGCAGTGCTTCCAGAAAGCAGACCCTACATTCCCACACTGCATGATGCACAGTGGAAATTAGTGGACTCACGAGGACTGAGGAACTTGATTGTGCAAAATCTGGAGAAAATTTTGTATAAGGGATGGATGATGATGTTGAAATTTTTACCCATATCAGATGATCATTTTCAGTGTCATTTTGACTGATGCTGATGCTGATAATTTACTGCAGTAGCCTTATGTGTCCAGTTTCCACCAATGGACTTTTACTCTACCAGGGCCTCGAATTAGTTTACCTGCAAGACTAGGTGCTTGTTTGTTTGTCTAAGAATCGGTCCTGATTTAGTTCTGACCACTACTCTGCATCCAAGAGACGGGAATCTTTTCTTGGAGTCGAGCATTATGGCTTCATCGCTAATATGGACATGTAACCAGTGCAGACGCTGCTGTGTCACACGTCAAGCCTCTGATTCCTGAATGCCAACATGCTGTCTAAAACCACACACTGGGGCTTTGGATAGTTTAGTGTAAATGAGCAAAAGCAGCTTCTTAAAGGAGCTACTGTCGCAATATTGCTTCAAGTGAAAATGTAAATATCAGAAATTGGGAAATAAAGTGTAAAGTTCTCAAAGTGAGCAGAGAGTTAAATATTAACTCATTAAAATTGGCTTGTAACTGGTTGTTAAATGAATCAGCAACAGATTAATGGTCAACTGATCATTTTGTTCAAAAATATGCCAAACACTGTTTCCAGCTTGTGAATTCTTGATGATTAAATTAAATATCTATTTTAAATTTTTGGACTGCAGGCCTGATCGAAACAAGCAATTTAAAAAGGAAAGTGAAAGAAAAGAAAGGAAAGGAGAGTATATTATAGAACAATTCATAGACCCATAAAGAAAATAATTTGCAGATAAATTGATATTGTGCATTCCCAGTCAAATTTATAAATATGGTTCAGTGGGTTATCTCTCAGATGCATGAACTGTACCTAAATTTCAAAGCACATGTATGTACAGAGAAGCGAATCCTCTTCCCCCTGAATAACATCCCTATTTTTGCCTCCAAATAACTTCAAGAAAGTCTCTGAGGAAATACATCAAAAGATTTCCTGAACAAACGTAACAAATTGAGCTGGTGGTTGCCAGTCAAACAGACTGAGGTGCAGGAGTGTGTTTGGTGCAGGATTTTTACAGATGTGGGGTGGATTAATTGGTGTCAGATTATCAAGTCCTTCAGGAAAACACACCCACACACACACACCAAAAATTTCTGTGATGTTCGCGCGTGTTCAGTGTAGGGGAGTAATGAGTAAGTGGGCTGAAGAGCCTCGCTGAGCTGCACAGATGTGTCTTTTATAATGTGTCTTCATGACATCACCAGTCCTGCAGGAAGCAGAGCTTCAGAGCTCAGGCTCCTTCACACGAGGCTGCAGAAAGCCAACTTATTAGGAGAGGCTCATAAACCTGCCATGGGGGTGTAGCTTGAGAGTTTAATTATGCTGGAGCCTGGCCCTCAGCATGTGTGTGTGTGTGTCTTTAACCAGCTGCTGCCCTCCACCTCTGCCTTCAGGAACAGAAGCTCTGTGCACTGAGGTCACACACTCCAAACATCCTGAAGCTCTATGTTTTCATGCTTTTTAATGGGCTCTTAAGAGACAGCGTCATCCCACTGGGCTTAACTGCATCACCAAATGCCCTGTTATTAATGGGATAGAAGATGCTTGGTGCATTCTCTGGAAAGTTACAGTCTGAGAGGCTTGTATGTGACTGACAAGTCATTTCAGCCCATCAGCCTTCAGCTGTTGATCATGATTAGGCTGATAGATGCTGAGGCAACATGGAAGGGTGGTTTCACCATCACTTTTGAGCAGAATTATTAATTGCAGTGCAGTCTCTGCTGACTGTGTTGATAATAGTGCAGATCAATATGCAGACTGCCTCAGTTCTCTCCAGTGAAGCCTCTAAAATGTGACCTCTGTGAGTTTGTAATTTTCCCTCTCCCAGCTGGGTCTTTCCCTGTGTGTGCACTGAAATACACAGGAAAAATAGCCATGCTAAAAAAGACCATTTTTTCCACTACCTTCCTCTCTTCAGTGCCAGCCAGGCTCTTTCTCAAGAGGTGTGGAGTGACTGTTGTATGAGAGCGGATGTCCATGTCAGATGCAACACGTAAAACAGTCCTTAAACAAGCAACACAGAGGGCTCTGTTCAGAGGAGTGACCTTTTGAATTGGGTGGAGTTACTTTTGGAAAAATGTTTGGGCCCAAAACACTTTTCCATTTATTATCTGATTTTTGAAAGCATGTGCAAAAAGTGGCATTTCATGCTGTTGTAACCTGTGGTGAGGAAGGGCGTGTGTTTGTGTGAAATGCACTGTGGTGAGGCTAGCTTTCAGTTTCAAATGTTTATTCCTGGTTGTGCATATTGAACTGTTAGGGGAATTGTATTATCTTCAAGGGAATGTATTTTTAGTTTGTGAAACGTCCCTCTAGCTTAATACCGTCCAAGTAAACAAGAAATACTGAAAAATTAAAGCCCCAGTTGGTCAGTTTCTAACTTGACATCACCAGTTGATACTTGTGTGCCTGTGTATCTCACAGATGGAAACAAACCTGAACTGAATCAGGAAACATTAAAGCTGCTACAATCGATATTTTTACATTAACTAATAGATCAGTGTTTTGGTTTTTGCACCCCACAACTTTGACGTTTGTGTTGTTTTTAGCAGCAGTAGGCAGCTGTCTTCAGTGGAAATGCTCTGACACAGTCACTGTGCTCAGCAGACAGACAAAGTTAGCAACTAGCTGGCAAACAGAGTGGAGCAGTTCGCTGCCAAAGAGCCAGATGTTTCTGTCCGGAGTTGGTAGAGACCAAAAACAGAGCTAAAACAATCTCCAGGTGAATAGAAACACAACTCTAAATAAATGCATTTGCAAATAGGGAACAGTTGTTGTCATGAACAATAAGTGAATGGTAAAATAAATTAGGAATCAGTGACACTATGAGTGTGCTCATTTAGGTTTTACATCCAGATAAAGTGGCTGAGGTAAACTGGCTTGTTTACAATGCTACATACCATAAGCCCCATATTTTAGGCAATGTCACCTTGTTCTCAGATCTCAGCAGTTACTCTTGAAAGTACAGTTTTTTCATAACTGATAGACAAAGCTACTAAAATAAGACCCAAGTGGTTACAAACTGTAGTTTTCCTTGAAAGGCAGACACCTGGAAGCATCTGGCAGGAAATATGAGAGCTATAGAAAGAATGAAGTGTTCGGCCTGACTGACTGTCTCAGCCGCTGCCTGTCTGGGTTGACTGAGCAAGGTTTTTAGCTGAAGGCGGGAGGTGGGGGCGGCAGTGGAGCTGGGTATTTTTCAGCAGGCAGGCAGGAAATGGCCAGTCCAGGGTGTGCCAAGACAGGAAGCCTGACTGAGCGTCTGTAACCCCCCCACTCCCATGCCCTCACCAACATCACCACTACCACTACCTCCACCCCCAGTGCACTAGCCACAATGACCACACCTCCACTACTGCACCTCAGCATTACAGTGCTGTTGTACTCACAAACAGGCATGTTTCCTGTTTTCATTCCTTCTTCCATCCGTTTTCTTTTTAGTTTTCCCTCTGTACAGCACAGGGGCTGGGAAAGTCTGAGCAGCAGCAGTGCTGCCACCCGCCTCCATTATGTAGCATCTGAAGTACCGTTCATTTCTACTAAAAATATAAAGACAAAGTGTGAAAAGTGTTTTGGAATTGGAATAATTTATTGGCAGATGGAGTCAGATATGACTGTGGAGAACAATTGACTGCACACTTCATCATACTAAGATGCAGGAAGGACAAAAACACAAAATATTGGATGGATACGCCTGTGCTTTTTTTTGCAAGTATGCCTGGCAAATAGAGTTCACATATGTAGTTCCCAAAGCCCATACCATAATGTTATAGTCATCCATTCATCTGAGTATTATTTTTCTCAGTAAATCAATCAATTGATCAAATGTCACCTAAACATTTGTTGGGATAGAACTTGCTTTGGTGAAAAGTTCAACCAGATATGGGGGACCATTTTAAGTGGTCTTGACTAATTGTTTCAGGTGTAGTCCAAATACATTTGAAAACCCCACAGGTACAAACAGGGGAAAACCTTCATCCCGTACATTAAATATGTATATGACTGAACTCCAGCTGTAGCATAATGTTCATATTCCCACGACACCCATCACCTTAATGAAGGTGTGGAGGCCGAAGGCTTGACTTTATGGTGAAATACTTGCATTTCGCTTAAGTGTGCCGAGTCTTTCTTTCTCAGTAAGAAGATTGAGACAAGAGCGAGTCAGAAAAGATGATTTGATAAATGTGTGAAGCTTAAAGAACTGCTCACTCTATCACGTGCCTTCCTGCTTCTAGACCTAAATGACTGGGGTCAGATAATCATAGTACTATAACTAAGAATAATCACTCCACTCCCATACTAAATCATCAGGGTCACACAAGGATACCTCCTCTGCCTCTTCAACCATGAGAATTCAAATCCAGTGAGAACAAGTGTTTCCGAATTTACTCTGCCCCCTTTCATTTGGCTCTGGTGAGGTTTTCCACGAGTCATTTTCTCATGATTGAACACTACTGGCTGCGGATTTGTCTCATCATTAATGTTGATATAAAGTGTGCCACAGTGGAGACTGAAATATCCAGGAGGGCCTTCGTTTCTCTCCTACCATCACGGAGCGACCCATGATGCGATGACATATCTCTGGGACTTACATGGAAATCAAATTGCCAGGGCAGGCATTAGTCACACGCTTTCGCAAATCGGCCAGAGGAGTCACTGAGAGGAAGTGAGTAGTGAAGGCTGTTTCGTTTAGCAGGCAGAAGATGCTTCCTCTCTCTCTGGGCTCTGCACTGGCCCCTCAGTGGACACAGCCAGGCTACGATCAGCATATCAATGCCCAGCTTTCCACAGAACGGGTGACTGGGGCTTGCCAGGCCTGACTTAACATGCTTTCAACACTGTATCAATAACACTTTGTCCGAAAGCAAAGCTGTGAAGAAAAAAAGATGTTTCTGTAGATACCAAGATGCAAAGTGGAGTTTTGTATTCAGCTGGGCAGTAATTGATTGAATCCTTGTTATGACTGCTGGGTATAGTGTTTAAATTAAGGGAAGGATGTAAGGAAAACATGAGGGAGGTAGTGCAGAGGAAGGGTCCCTCCGGTCTGATCCGTGCTCGTTATCCTCACAATCGCTCACTTCTCCCCTCTGATTTAATTTCTCATCGTTTCACTTTGTCAGCCGGTGTGCGTGGCCGCACCACGACGAGCTAATAGGCCTTTGATGCATTGATGCCAGCAAGCTGCCTCAGCCAATGCCAGGAGTCCTAGGCAGCTGGCATTCTCATTCAACCCAAACACAAAGTACAAAGTCTCACTGTGGGCTAATTGGGTCATCCTCATGTGGGAACCAGTTGCACTGGGACTTTCTCAATCATCCCTTCATTTTTGTGTGTGAGTGACAAGAGAGAAAAAAAAGGGAAGCAAAATGAGTTGATTCCACGCAAGCCTGAAAAATTCAGAGTGATGAAATTGATCTTGTTTTGATCTAGATGTTAATGTCTAACACCAGCTGATTAAAAGAAATAAAAAGGTTTCAGTTGAAGCCTAATGTTACTCATGTACTGATGACAACAGGAGATAATGTCACCGTTTGTTGTTTTGACACATCAACAACCAGGGCAGTGACAGGAAATGACACAAATGTCACTTCCCTCTTTGCTAATGCAAGGCAGATGTGAGTGTAAACAAACTGTTTACTGAATTTGATGTTGGTAATGTAGCCTGTTTGAGAAAGTAATTATTTTGTTGAAAAGCACCACCTTTGTATGTTCACACACATTTTGAGAACTGCATTCAGACTCAAGTAAGAACAAAGCCATTTAAATGTAAATCCCTGCATCATGCTAAATGTAGTCCTCTGTACCATCAGCAAATTGATTTTTTTGTCGTAACGGGGAGTACTGAACTTAACAATAACAGGAATCAGCTTTTAAATATACAGTTTTATGGGTTTATGGAAACATATTTTAGCCTAAACAAGATTGAACCACAGTGAACTGAGGGCAAAACACTGTTAAATATGTGACAGTTCATTCTTGATCTTGGGAATAGTAGTATGACAAAATAATCGTAACTCAAGGGCTGCTTTCTGGCTTTCTGACTTCTAAAGCTTTTAACCACATCTCTTGGTCCAAGTTCCATGATTAGGTTGAAAGCTCTGGGAAAAAAAGGCAGGAAGTTGACCTCGAGTTTTAAATTCAATCCAATTCAGAATATTTCATTTTTCCTTCAAGGCTGCAGTTTGAGGGAAGCAAACACAAACAGTCCATTCACACTCGTAGAAATCACCACCACCACCGTTGTGCAAGTAGCTCCCCAAAGTCCCAAAGTGCTGTTGAATGACATTTTATCAAATCAATCAGTCAATTTGTTTGTGATTTCTGTTGACAAACCCCAAGCCAAGTTTATTCCTAAACAGGAAGTGTGACTTCTTACACAGCAGATGCTCAGATATAACTCTGTGACCTTTCCCTTGTCGTCACGATCAGAGGAAACAGACTGTATGTTTGACTTATTATTGTGCACAGGCTGGACAGGACGGTGTAATACCCACTGTGTTTGACCTTTACAGTACTCACATACACACACACACACACACACACACACACACACACACACACACACACACACACACACACACACCGCCAGAGTCTTGGCTCAGGTTGTGCTGCTGATGCAACAGGACAGGTGTAGGACAGGACTCGTAGCTCCAGTGCTCATGTTTAATCAACATTGCGCATGTTTGATGACAGGCATGGCGGCCCGGTCAGCCAGCCACCGTCTCTTACGACACGCTGTGGTGTCTCCTCGTCATCGGCAGGATTACATATCTGACCACAGGCGGGCAAACAATGTGGAATTTCGCCTCGGAGATGTTGAAACGGCAGCCAGCTCCACATTCCTCCTGCTCGTCCTCCTCCTGCCCTCACACTCCCTGAGCTTTAGTGAATTACTCCTGTGACTTAAGCTGGATTTCATTCATAAATTAGATTTTTGTAAAGGCAAAACTTGTGTGTGTGTGTGTGTGTGTGTGTGTGTGAGAGAGAGAGAGAGAGAGAGCTGGTGATGAAATGTCATGCAGATCATTCAGGGCTTGTGTGTGGAGGATGTAGTCTGGTCAGGAGCTGGATGAATTTTGAACCAGATTGTTTTTCTCTAATCCCAACTTTGTTTTGAGCTGTGAACTTTGTTTTGAGCTGTGTATTTGAAGGGATTATTGTTATGAATAAAATATTCTCTGGACTGAGTTTCCAGACATTTTAGATTCAAAACAGTTTGTGACACTGTTTGTGTCATATTTGTTTGTTTGCTTTAAAAATACACAAGGCTGCAGATGATGTTTTTTGCTAATGATTTTAGCTGACTGTGTTGGGTTTGTCTCATCCTAGTGACACTGATAGCGACCGCTGCTCCCAATCTGTTCCTCCTCTCTTCTCTTCTTCATTCCTGCCTCCTTGCCTCCCTCCCCAGCCCCACCTCCTCCTGGCCCACTCCTCTTCCTTCAGCAATTCCTCATGGTGAACTTCCAGTCCTGACAGCTCACATACTGGAAGAGGAGGAGCAGACTCAGGACATCTGTGGGAAGTGAGATTATGAAACGGGCCTCCCGTCCTCTGCTAACCTCGGCTGCCACACTCACAGTTCATGATACCATGCAAACAATTTTAACTTCAGTGAATTTGAGTGAAGGGTTAAAGTATGATAATCTTGGTTTGATTTTCCTCTCATGTTTGATGTGATATGTCAGCCAGATGCTGCTTCAGAACACCTTGTTTTGAAAACCATCTGAAACGGCTTAAACTCTCAAACAATGCAGCCTGGAACTTATAGCAGGAACATTTCATGGGCTCGTTTTTGTATTTATTTCATCATACAGCTTTCCTGTTTGGCTGCCTAACAATAGCCTTGATGGGACAAGTACCAACGGGAACAGTTACAAGGTTTTTAGTCACCCTAGCAGCAAGGCCCTAAGGATGGCACTGTCAGTCAGTTGTTCTAGACTGAAATATCTTGACAGCTATTTGATGGATTGCTTTGAAATTTTGTACAGACATTTGTGGTCCCCAGAGGATGAATCCTACTGACTTTGGTGATACCCTTAAGGGGAACTCCTCTGCTTTTATGCATTAGCTTGCTAATTCACCAAACTAAAATGGTGAGTAATGTAAGCATTATACCTGCTAAATATCAGCATGTTAGCATTGTCATTGTGAAAATGTTGGCATGCTGACATTGATATTTAGCTAAAAGCCCTTCTGTACCTAAGTGCAGCCTCACAGAGCTGCTAGCATGGTTATAGATGCTTGTGATGTACCAGACCTTGAGATAGCATTTTCTCTCTGTCAAACAAATAAACTTCACCAAATGATAGAAAAGGTCGTGTTTCACAACGACTGTTAGCATTGCTTACTGAAAGACATCTCTGCCAACTCTAGCAGCCAACACTCCCATCAAATGTTCATTTCAGCCTGTTAACGTCAAACACTGCTACTGCAGCTACTTTGTGATTGTCACAATAGCTGTCAAACTGGGCCTGTTAGTATGAATCCTTAACTGTGACTGTCTGTGGGACTGAAAAGGCGTGACACCTCTCTAATATGTCTGTAATATGAGTTAGATGATACTTTAATTTGAGCTGAAGCTGGAGCAGGTTTAGTTTTTATCCCAGCCAAAAATTACCTCAGTAGGTTTCACAGCACTGATACAGATACTCCCCTGATCATCCACATGTGAGTAATTGTTGGAGCTCTCTCACTGAGTCTGCCTACAATCCTAACATTAACTGTTTTTACCAAAGACTGGTTCTTTGCAAATGTGAATGCAGGCTTCTGGCTTAGAAATAGCTCGCTCTGCATACTTCCACATACTTTACAATCCTAGTGGAGAGAGAGAGAGCACATACACTAATTGACATCTTGCCCTCTAACATAAACTTTAAATGGTCCTCTCCTCTTCTGCTTCTCTCTGATCTGAAATGGTGACTGTATTCTGCAGGTGAGACATGTAAAGAGAGATGTGATGGCATATGTGTCATTTGCTGAGACAGCTGTTTGCCTCTGAGGCTGCCGAGCTCCTAAAAAGCAGAGGAGGAGCTCGGGCCTCTCAGCTGCCGCCTTGAATACCAACTCTGTAGAAAATGGGTCAGTTACCCTTTACTAAAAAACTTTGCTGCTTCCCATTCCCCAGGTGGTTATAAAAGGGAAAGAGCAACTTTCTGAAAGGTGGGAGGGTGCTGAGTTTTAAAATGGAACACTTGACACTTGAAGGTTCTTATGTTTCTTTTTTCTGTAAGCGGTGAGGGGGAAAAAAGGCTGTGGGCTGATTTGTGTTCTTGGTTTCTCTCCTCTCTTCTCCTCTGCCCTTCCTTTCCTCCTCTTCACAGGCTGTCAGCATCAATAAGGCCATCAACACACAGGAGGTCGCTGTCAAAGAGAAGCATGCCAGGAATATCCTCATATTGTCTGTCTGTGTGTTTACCCTGATTTGTATGTGTGTGTGTGTGGGGAAGTTTCCCTCTGCGGCTGAAGGGTTATGTTAGTGCAAGATCAAAACAACAAACTTAGTGTAACCCCATCATCTGCATGTGGCCCCACTGCCGAGCTAATTTAGTCATGTGGAAAACAGACAGAGAGGAGCGCTGTTTGGAGATTGCAGAGTTTTCTCCTGTGTCTGTTTCATCAAACACTTAAAAGAAAGCATAAGATGGTAATCTAAAACCCCATGAAGACGGAAATGTTAATCCAGTATATGTAGGCCTCATTATTTTAGCTTTTTCACTTTTCAAAATAAGAGATATGACCAATTATCTATTTATATTTTGTTTAATTAAAAAACATGCCATTTTAAATGAACATCTGCAATACAAAGTCAGTATTTCTATGTGCTTTTTTGTATATACTTAAGACAGACTCTTGCACATGCATTGTGTGAGCTGTCAACTGTTTTAAACTACAGGACTCACTGACTTCTTGCAGAAAAGGAACACAACTTTTAGCAAATGTAGGGGACATGAAATTCTAGGAAATAAACTGTTTAAAATGTTTTCTGTGTTTTCTGGATGAGGATCGGTTAAAAAAGGATTATTTTTCAGCTTATCTGAGTCACATCCCTGTGAATATGGGAGGGAGTGACATAAGAATAGACAGATAAGGAGCTTGAAAAAGAAAGGTAGGAGGAGAGGGAAAAGACAAAAAACAAGATGATCAAATCTTACATTAGTCACAGGCCAGACTAATGTCACAGAGAAATGTCATGCATTTTAACCCTTTGATCCTTGACTGCCCTTGTCACCCTGCATCTTGGGGACTCATCATGAGAAAGGCGCCCACACTTTCTGGGCAGCGGTCAACCGGCTCCCTCTCTCCAGCAACGCGGTGCTCTGCTGGAAGTTCTGCCACGTCTTCCACAAGCTGCTGCGAGACGGACATCCCAACGTATGTGATGATGACGTAACGTAAACGGCATAAACATTTCCACTCACGCATGAGAAAACAGGATCACACCTCTTATCTGTTCATCTGCAACTTTTTAGTCATCCACACAACACTGTCACACTTCATCTGCATCTAGTTAATTATTCTTCATCAGATCTTTTTGTTTTGCTAATTCTTTCCCCTCCTTTGTCTCCTGCCTTTTCTCTCTGTTTCTGCTGTCGTCCCTTCAGGTGATAAAAGACTCCATGAGGAACAAGGCTGATTTAACCGATATGAGCAGGATGTGGGTAAGGACACGGAGGTTATTACACTAATGTAGTCACATCCCAGCGTGCAGTAGTATGAGTCTAAAGAATAGGTCCTGATGTCCTCTACCGTGACTCTGTATTTTGATTATTAAAGGATAATGCCAGTATTTTTAACTGTATTTTCAGATAAAATACCACTGCCTTTGTATGTGCTGTTGTGTGGTACTTTTATTTATGTGAAGGATCCAAATACTTCCTCCACCACTGAAAGTCACACAATGGCACAAATAAGGACCAGGAAAATAAGGCCCAGGTTCAAGGTTGATATAATAATCTCCTGTGCTGGTCAGTGATTTTAATCCCACCCTAAAAATCATAACACTGGAGAGAGCATGTTGTAATTAGTGAAACTAGCTGTTGGGTACAGTGAAATTATTTACATGAAGCAAAGCAAAATATGGTGAGTCAGGAAAACTTTGTAAAATCTGTTGATTTGACATGGATTTACCCATTTCTGACGTCAGGATTAGAGTGTGGTCAGAACAACTGCACCACACAGCAGCATTTTTTGATCAGTTACCATTTAGAAGATGGGGAGACTTATAGATCAAAGAAGTCTGGTCTTTTTAAGTATTAAAGCACATCCTCCGACTGCCCTCCTTGTTTTGGCCATTGCAACAGATTACATGATTGTTTGTAGTCAGCCTGCTGCTGTCAGAGTGGAGCGACAGACGTAGTTGCCTGTGACGGACAAAGCTGTGTAAAACGTGCCAAATGTGAGAGTTGGAGCTCACAACACGTTGCCTGCCAGCCTCATGTTGTGGCTAACTGACAGTAATGTTGTGTCAACTTGGAGAATTCCTGCTCTCACCTGCTTAGATTTTTGGATAAATGCTTTCTGTATAGATGAAAAGCTTCATTAGTGCTCGTGTTTTCATTGATCTAAGTGAGCATGAGTCTCTTCACAGTATTGACACACAGGTTTATTGTGTAAACTTGTATAGACTGCTCTCCATTAAGCCACAAAGTCTGCACAGTCACTCCTCAGTTATGTCTTTAGCAACAGTGAGCTGGGTGGAGGCCTGGTTATTCCTTGTTCTACTCCCCTTAAGCTGTGTTTTTTTAATTACTCAGTTCTTGCTGATGTTACTAGGCAGGAGGATACAGGAAGTTTGGTCCCTGTGACAAAGGTTGTGGCCTCTCTTTCCTGTTGTGTCATCGCGCTCCCAGGCTCGAGGAAAAAGGAAGTGAGAAGCAATTGGCCAAATAGTTTGGGCTATTCATCTTTGTCCAGACCAGGGGCATTTTCACACCGACTGAAGTGAACTGTACCTGCTCCTCGGTTTGCTGTGTACTAAGAAGAGAGAGTATCTTGGCTGCTGTGGTGTAGTTCAGCCTTGCAGAATGAAAATGTTTATTGTATGCAGCCTTCAGCCAAAGTCCCACAATGAATTTCCTGAAAATACCAGATGATTTGCATTGCCTGTGTTCTCTAACCAGCAAACCTGCCAGTCTTCCAAGAGGGGGAAAGTGAATTTCCTACCTTTGATCACGTCTCTCCTGCTTTCTCTTAATGTCTCTCTGCTGTTCCCCCTCTTCTCTCTTCCCCAGGGTCACCTGAGTGAAGGCTATGGGAAGCTGTGCAGCATCTACCTCAAACTGCTCATCACCAAAATGGAGTTTCACATCAAAGTGAGTTGGCCTGGCCTATAAAACCCAGCGCCAGTCTCCCTCATCACTCATTATCTTTGTCTCAGAGTCTCCTTTTAGTGCCAGCTTGTCTCTGCGGGGGAGGGAAGAGGGTGGGGGCGGCTTCATAGAAAATTCTGGCTTTTACATTAATGGCCTCTCAAGAATCTGTAATGTAGCCTTTTTATGAGACAGCTGAGCAGAGCGGTGCAGGGACCGAAAAGGCAGTGCTATCGCAGGAAGATGTGGTTAGTTGTTGCTCTGCTGAAGGCTGGAGGTTAATTCTTACCCAAGGGTGAGGACAGTTTGGCCTCAGAATCAAAAATGTAATATGATACTTTGGCATATAAACCTTTCATATCTTTGTTGTGGCGTACATTTATACATCACCATGCATGTTGGTCTATAAATAACTCCTAAGCTCACAGAAGCTGAAATAATACGCACACTCGATAAAGGTCAATTAATCAACAATCAGCCCCATATTAACTTTTAACCTGCAAAAGAGTAATAAAACAAAAGTTTGCACACACACTTCAAAAGACCTATAGTTGTTTTAACTTATTTAAGCATTATAAATATTCCACATAAAGACGACTGCATTGTCTCTTTGCTGTCTTCATACACTGTTTGACTAAACAGTGTTATTGGCTAGTTAACCTTCAGCTTTATGTGAATCCAGTCTGGCAGCGATTCGATGGTCTGTTTGATACAGAGCCAAGGTTTTGTTTTGATTGGATTCAACTAGTGAGAGAGAGACTGTACGGTCATCAACGGGGACAAAGTTTGAGAGCAGACAAAGTCCAAACAATATATTAAACAGGGATAAAAGGGGTTTCAGAAACAGCCAGCTGTGATGGAGGAAGCTAGGGCTGGGTGGTATTGCCGAAAATCAGGATACGTTTTTTCATACGAGTTGATATCAATGATTATCACAATAAATGTCAAATCCTAATTTCTTCCAAGTTGAAAAGCTGAAGTTAAAGAGACCTGATGATTAATTGTGGTTTCAAACTTTTCTTTTTGGTCAAACACTTGACAAACAGTGGAGCATTTCAGTAATCTGAGGAAAGAAAACAATAAACACAATAACTGTTTGTTATATTGCTATTGAGGAAACTGAAATCATTATTATGTATTGCAATATAAAGTTAATATAGTGATAATTGTAGTTGTTGTTTTCTTGCCCAGCCCTAGAAGAAATTTGTTTGTACTTGTGTGTAAAAAAAGGGTCGCTCTTAGTGATGAAGACACCTGACCCTGCGGTTTCCGTCTGCTTCAAGGGGCTTAATAACGACTTTTACAGCTCATTGTTTTGGTTTTTTGACCTGCATTCTTTCCGTTTTGGTTCAGTCTCACCACACTCATGTTGCTGTTTCTGGCTGCAGCAGGTAGCTGTTCTCAGAACTTTAAATAATCCACTGTATGCTACCTGCTCAGCACCAAACAGCAGACAAAGTTAGCAACTAGCTGGACAGCTGAACCATGTGATTCAAGTCTGAAGTCTCCTCCTGTCGTTGTCTCTTTCAGAACCCCCGTTTCCCCGGCAACCTGCAGATGTCAAATAGACAGCTTGACGAGGCGGGGGAGAACGACGTCAACAACTTGTGAGTGTGGCTCGCTGCTTCGGATGCTGTTATTGTTGAGCCGCCCAGGCCTGCAGGATCCTCACGTTAATGAGTTTCAGTGTTATTTCTCAACTGTGTGGACAAAAGTGTGAAATGAAATGAAACCGCATGAATGCTTTAATCATGATGCACCAGAGCTGACGCTCATGCATGAATGAGCAGAATGAAGCTATTCACAGTGATAATTTTAGAACAGCCTTAAGGTGTTGTTCAACAACAAGATCAGTTCAGAAGCTAAATTGATGGACACATTTCAGGGTTTTAATGATTTTAATAGACTTATAAAGCTTGATCTTCACACTGTCATTAAATCAAAGGACTGAGACAAAACATATACAGTTTATTGCAAAGATCAATTCAAGGTGCAAATAAAATGAAAACAGAAGACATCAGTGGGTTTGACACCAGTGAGTCTGCTCATTCCCTCTCTTAGCAGTTTAGTTCTTGTATATCTTAAACAAAGTATCTAAAACTGTGCCGACCTTTCATCAGAGAGTGTTTTATCAGACAGGCTTCGCAAATCTTTTCAAATTCTTTAGTTTTTCAGATTTTCAGAGGACTGAAGAAGTAAAAGTATCTAGTATTTCACAACAGAAATATGTTTTATTTTCATTCTTACCACCTCTGAACCCTCAGATTTATTATCAGCTTGAGAACCACTGTGCTATAAAGCCACAGGTGTGCATTATATTGGGTATTTTTCTTACAACATTTGACCATGACTCAGCCAGTGAGAATGCAGGAAAAGGCAGAGGGAAACTCTAGAGTAAGATTGTTGATTATAGAGAACTTTGGAGTTAGTCAGCCTGAGCTGTTCTCTGAGCATCCTGATGTTCAGGAGCAGGAAACAGGAAAACACTCATCTGCAACTGGAAAACAGAGATTTTTTCCTGCTATTAAAATGCAATCTGTATCCAGACACCTTATTAGGTTAAGGAAAAATGCATGCTAACTCAGGATGTAAAGGTGTTGACTGGCTCACACTGTGATCAGATCTTAGTAAGTATAAGCACAGTCCGTACAGTGTGCCAGCATGCGAGCTATGCAACAACATCATTTCCCATTCTGACCCAAGTTCAGTAAATTGATGAAAATTTAAAGAGAGAAGGCTATAACGGTTACAGTGACTGGAAGAAATGGAAGATTCACGTCCCTGGAGCAATCAGGAAACAAGATGCTTATTGGCGTTTTGGGATGACATTACTGTCCGAGCAAAACTGGACAGTTCCTACAGAAATAGATACATTTATGAAGATATAATTGACACCTAGAGCTGATTTGCCACTGATCTCAATAAGGATAACAAGAACATACTAAAAATATCAGGTGTAAATGCAAAGGCAAGATTGAATCATTTGCTATCTGGATAACGTATGTGGATGCAGATTGCCTTATAATACCAGGTGTAAATGGGACGAGAAGATCTGCATTAACTGAAAATTTGCATTCTGGTGCTCCTTACAGTGGACCTGTGCATGTTCACTGAAAGCATCTAAAAAGAGTAACCTCTCCCTCTCTCTCCCCTCCAGCTTCCAGTTGACGGTAGAGATGTTTGACTACCTGGAGTGTGAGCTCAACCTCTTCCTGGGTGGTAAGTAGCTCTGGTCTGATTGTATCACTCTGTGCTACCAACTGTGCCTATCTGAGGCGGAGCATGACGTAAACACACACACACACAGATGCACACAAGTTCATGCTCTGAGACAGGAAGACACCGTCTGACTGATAGATGCACTGTGGACACTTCAATAGACCAACAGAGACTGACGATAACAGCAACATCACAGCCCCAGCTCTTCTGTCTGCTACGAGCCTGTTAGTGGTTACACACTGTGCACTGTAGCCCTGTTGTTGTCTGGGTGAGTCATCCTGGGTTAATGTCTTTTAAAAGTATGGACCGGGCTAAAAATAGACAACTGGGATGTGACCAGGAGCTCAGAAGAAATGCTGGAAAGCTGTACGCTCACATTCATAAATGAATGGGAGGAAATTGCATTCTGCTTTCTATTTATCATGCCCTTCATTCTGCGTCCTGATGACGATATTATCTCCCCCTCCTCCTCCTCTTTATCTTTCTGTCTGCCAAAACTGTATCTCTGTATTAGTGTTCAGGGCAAAATAGGCAACTTTTCCTTTTATTACTTGATATTTTGCTGCTTTATATAATCACAAATTCCACTCTATATCCAAAAACATTAGAACCTCTGTTAAATCACACCCAAATCTCAAAGCTCTTGTCAGCTCCCTCCCCTGGTCTGGTGTATTTTGAAAGCATCACGTCATCTGAGGGGTAAAGAGGCCAGGCCTGAGGTGTGTGTGTTTGTATGTTTCTGTGTGTGTTTTCTAGCTGTGCAGGAAACCACGCCTCTGCAGTGCACAGAGGCTCTCAGGGCCTGGCTTTGGGGATGGTGCGAGCAGGGCAGCAGGGAAATGAAAGAGGGGTGTAATGATGGCAGAGAGAGGGAGTCAGACAATCCTGTTAGTGTTTCAGGTTGCCGCTCCCTCTCCGCTCAACTTTAAACCTCTGTTTTTTTTTCTCCTCTCCTGGAGCAGGAGTGAGCTATGTGTTGCTTTCAAATACCTTATTACTTAATTTTAGTGGCCGAGGCAGTGAAATGAATAAGAACACGCAGCAGCACAACACGATTGATGCATGAAAAATTCATGATTGATGAGCCCTCTGCGTTTGCATTAATAATCACTGATATGTGTATGTGGGAGTGTGTGGCGGCTCGTGCTGTGCTTGTAATGACACTTAACAGGCTCACACGAGTCTGTGTGTGTATATTGATCATATGAATACATCTATTGATCTGGTGTGTGTCTTCCTCTCTCCCCTCCCAGTATTCAGCTCTCTAGACATGTCTCGGTCGGTGTCTGTGACAGCAGCAGGTCAGTGTCGACTGGCACCCCTCATCCAAGTCATCCTGGACTCAAGCCACCTGTATGACTACACCGTTAAACTGCTGTTTAAGCTTCACTCCTGTGAGTCACACACACTTCTCTCTGCCGGTCAAACTCCTCAACTACAGGCTCAGTAAAAATAGAACAGGGTAAAGGTTTCTCAGTGTTTTTGGTCTCGACACAGATATCCTGCATTTTTAAAAATATTTTTGTAGTGAGTGGAAAATCTTGTTAACTCTGGTCTTGGTGAATTGCAGGATTGACTCGAAGTTAAAGGGAAATGCCACCTATTTAAAAAATTCAGTTAGTTAATGGATTTCATGGAAGGAGCAGTCATACAAACAGATTTATTCTGAAGTTGCTCATAGGTACAACTTCAGAGAACTCTGTGGTTTTCTTTTAGGTACAAACAGCATTCATTAGAAATTTAGGATGAGTATATGGAAATGAATGAGGCTCGTTGTTAATGAACTTTTTCTTAAAGCTACAAATCAGTTTGTCACCAGTTGATTTGTCACACTAAAATTAAGTCATCAACACGTGTGAATAAGAGTTTTGGCTGCTAGAACTTAAAACAACAAAGTCAATCAATTTAAATAGGTATCATTTAGTCAGTATACTTGTCCCAAGGTTGCCTGTACTGCTTCGTTTGTGTACAAGTTTCATTCACAAAAATATCACAGAAATTTACACCACAGAACTCCAGGTCCTGCTGTCAGAAATCAGCAGATGAAAACATAGCAAATTTAGCAGAGTCAGTAATACAGCTTCAGATAGTGATTCATTTTATTGGTTATTTTCACGGTTAATCATTTAGTATATGAAAGGTCAAAAAGCTTTTGAAACTTCCCAGAGCCCAAAAATGATGTCCTTAAATTGCTTGTTTTATCTGACCAATAATTCAAAAAAACAAAAACTTTTCATTTATTGTTATATATGATAAAAACAAGCAGCGAATCCTCATATTCAAGAGTCTGGAACATGCAAAAATGTGATGTTATTGACAGAAATTGTTGATTGATTTAACACAGTTGTTGCTGTTTAATGTTTTTGTTGCAGCCTCAGGACTTGAAACAGCCATTGTAGAAAAGATTCATATGGCTGTCAGTGATATAAATGTTTAATTGAGATGTTAAGCATTTTTGCTCTGTGGAGAAAGGCTTACTATCTTTACATACAACAGGTCAGGGCCACTTTCCTTCATATGAACAGTACAAAACAACTGGTGAAAGCCACAGCTTCTCGTAAATCACTTGTATGTGCCACTTAAGAGGGAATGTGTTTGTGGTTCTTCCATGGAGCCCTTTGTCTCCTCAGCAGCATTGGATCAAGCTGTTGAGTCTCAAGCTTTACCCTTAGCTCCTAAACATCCTGCAGTACAGAAATAATAATTTGTGTGAAAACATAAAATAAGTGATCCGTCTCTTCAAAGATTGAAAGATGACATGCTCTTCTCAGACTTAAAGAATTTCTCCAGACCCATCTGGCTCACGAGACCTTTCAAAGACCTGCTGGATAAAGTAGATGTTAGATGAAGTTGCCAGCTCTGATATATTCATGCACAAATCCCAGAACATACCTGAACAGTCTGTGTGTCCGAGCACTGACGTGTTTGTGTTTTGTGTGCACTTGCAGGCCTTCCAGCAGACACTCTCCAGGGCCACAGAGATCGCTTCCAGGAACAATTTAAAAAGTATGAGGTTCACTTGCAGTCATGCACACACACACACACACACACACAGGCAGAAAACCGGTCGGTCACAGCTTCACTGTACTCTCTGACTGAGTGTGACCCAGAGGACTGCAGCTCTTAGTACCGTGTTGAATGAATTTCCAATGTCAAACTGTGCAAATCTCTGTCTGCTCTTCTCACTCACCATTCCTCTCTTTCTTCTGGCTGTCTGCCCTCATCCCTCTGTTTTCTCTGTTTCAGGTTAAAGAGTCTCTTCTATCGCTCCAGTAACTTGCAGTATTTCAAGAGGCTGATTCAGATCCCACAGTTGCCTGAGGTGAGACGGACCGCCCTCCACTAATTCGTACATTTTCCACATTCAGCCACACCTAAGCCCCAAGTTGACCCATGACCGTTGTTTTCAGGTTTCTGTTTAACAATTCATTTCCCAACAAAAACCTCTGTGGTTTTTGACAGTTTTAATTTGTTTTAGTAGTTGTTGACAGACTCTAAAACAATTCTTGCCCAAAGCTCAAATGTCCTTCAGTCTCTGTCATCATTCACATCTTACTATATATATATATATATATATATACATACACATATATACACACACACACACACACACACTTTATTTTTCTATACGCTGATACATACGATATAAATGGAAATGAGAAAAGAGAAGTGTAAGCTGCCTTCACACCTGGCCCACACTCTATGCTAAATTTGCTCATATTAATTTTAGGGTGTAACTCATATCCACTGCTAACATGAAGTAACATGTATCATACTTCACTGACTTCCATGGAGCCAACTCTTAATATGTTTTAGTGTCTTGTATGCGCCTCTTGAGTCTCCTCAAATAGCAGTAAAGTTTGCTTTCAATGCCTTTATTTTCATTGCTGCATTTCATGATACCATTTGCCATGGACACCAACGTCCTGACACAATACGAATGATTAACTTGAATGATTTAGATACATGGATGCATTCATTGTTGTTGTATATATCTCCTGGGTTCATCGCTTTTTCCATTGTCACCTGTGCTATGTGCAGGATGTGTCTGTGTGTATTTGTGTCGTGTGCATCTGCAGCACGAGTTTGAATTGTTGAAAACTGATGAAACACAGGCTTGCTAGTATTTCATCATGTGTTTGTTTACACATATTTTCTTAAGTTGCAGTGCATTGAGCTCTCTTGTCCACCGTTTAAGACATTTAAGAAATTAGAAATTCAAGTGCACCTGTAGCTGCATTGTGCACATGGTTCTCTAAATGCTGCATAAGTTTTACAGAGGTTGACACTAAAACATTTAAACATAATAATCTGATTAAACTTATGTTTTCTGATCTTTGCAGAACCCTCCTAACTTCCTGCGTGCGTCAGCTCTGTCGGAGCACATCAGCCCCGTGGTCGTGATCCCCGCCGAGTCCTCGTCCCCCGAGTCAGAGCACATGGCGGAGACAGACGACCTGGTGGACACAGACGTCCCCTCGCTACCGGTAACTACACAAGACGAGTATCCCTGAATGGTACCATCTTAAATGTAATCCATCTGTTTTTACAGCTGGCTGAGCTCCTGTGCTCGTAGTGTGTGCTCCAGTAATAAATGATCAAAAAATTAAGAGGGATTTTTTTAGTTGGGGGAAATTTCAGGAGGGAATAGATGCAAAGAGGGAAAGTGGAGGAGATAAAATAGGAAGTAACCTGCTTCATTAATGGACTCCCTTATAAAACCACATGTTTTTCAGATTCTTGGTAAAACTACCCCAAACATCTGGGTTATATTTGTGCTGACATGTCATGGTGTTGATTATATTAACTTTCAAATAGCTGGCTGTTGGGGTAAACTTGGAAAAAAAATCTATTTGTCTTCTTGTGAAATGGGAGATAATGAGGTTATTAATGGCACAATCCAGCTGCAAAACACCTGGATCGCTGACTGTGCCTGAGCAGCTGGATTTGATGGATAATAACTATAAATCCAAACTAGCTATGCTATATTCAGCTAATAATATACACAGATTTAATTTGATTTGTCTATTTTCCTTTAAACATTGTTGCTTTAAACTCCCAGGCTGCTTTGGAGACCAAGTTTGATGACCTGTTTGGCACCTCAGCTGCTATAGACCCGTTCAACTTCAACAGTCAGAACGGCATGCGCAAGGATGACAAGTAAGGCTCATCACAGGAAGATTTTTATATGAAGATTACAGCTGTAATAATGACGTGAAAATCACAAAGAAGCGAAAAGATTCTTTTCAGATTTGCACCAAACAATGTAAACACGCCAATTCATCGGTCATACACTGCTCACTCAGTGCTCTAATAACAAGTGCCTGCTTCTTCATCATGCTAATCAGATATAGATATGCCACCACTAAAATTGTTATCCTCCGTACGCTTGACCTCCTGACCTAAACTGAACCAAACAATCCCTCAGTATACTCACACATTACTTCTGTGTGGCTGCAGATACATAATTTAACAATGGGGAAAGACCCGCTTTGCCTGGAGTTTTGTCCCTCCTGCCACAGCAGCTCTAAATAAAATACCGGAAATACCTAGCTGAATACTGCATGTGTGCATGTGTATGTAATTATATCAGGGCATGAATGTATGTGTGCATACATGACCATATGTCCACAGTATTTATTTCATGTATGCTTTCCTTGTGAGATATGAACATTTGCAGATTATCTAGAAAACAGTATTTATCTACCACCAATTAAAACTAACACATATGGATATTTTGTTATTGATTATTTTGATGCTCTACATGTGTTGTATTTGTTAAAGACAGCAGGGGCCAAAATTCTGAAATTCAGTTGTAGTGGATGGCAGTCACTATTGACAATGTAGTTTATTTCTCGATTAATAAATTACATTTTTGATATATTAATTTGATCAGTGAGAGATAATTTGTCTGTATCCATCAGAGACCGCCTGATCGAACAGTTGACGCGGGAGATCCAGGCCCTCAAAGAAGAGCTTGAGTCTTTCAGACTAGAGGTAAAGAACTGATGAACCCTGTTTCCTTGTTACTCGTTGCATCTTTTAACCTCATGTAGTGCATAAAAATCATCATCTCTCTGTCATCTACCATCAGAGCGGTCGGTTGTGTCAGGTGCTGAGGGGGCGTGTGAGCGAGCTGGAGGCAGAGCTGGCTGAGCAGAGCCACCTGAGGCTGCAGGCTGTCGGAGAGAGCGAGTTCCTGAAGGCAGAGCTGGACGACCTGAGGAGGGTCAGGGAGGACACGGAAAAGGAGCAGCGGAGCCTGACGGAGATCGAGAGTAAGGAGTTTGGAACTGTAGAAGCCTCCTTGCCTTGAATTTGTTGCCTTTTGTTTCAAAATCAATTCATCTTGCAGTTAATTAAGATATTAAAAAATCAATCACAAGTGCCATCTGATGGAGGAGTGTGCTCTACAATAGATGCTTCTGCAGAACAGGGACATTATTCAAATATCCTTGGACACGCTGGCACTATTTATGTTGAATGTTTTATGTTTTAGCCCCTTGACTTAGTTTTTCTTGCTTCTGGTTGTATCCATTACTCAGCAGTGTTGACTGCCAATATTTGGCAAACATGGTAGCTACTCTTGTTGATATGGGGAAAGGTGACAGTGTTTCAAGGCGTGCCTGAATACACTTTAAAGCAGAGGTTACCTCCTCTTGAAATTCAGATGACCTGTGTGAGTAATTGAGAAATTCTCTGATCCAAATAAGACCAGGAAATAACAGGAAGTTGGGGACACTAGTTAAGAACACTGTAATTAAATTCCTCAAGCAGTGAGTCACAGCGAGGAGCAAGAAGACAACAAAAAGTTTAATAATTTATTAAACCAAGGTTTTATTGTAGCAACGATTTACTCACAGTTTTCTCACTTGCTGAAGTCATTTATTGTATCACTGATGTTGCTGCTTTAATGTGTCTTACCAGGAAAAGCTCAGGCTAATGAGCAACGCTACACCAAACTGAAGGAGAAGTACACAGAGTTGGTTCAGAGTCATGCTGACCTGTTGAGGAAGGTGAGAAAGACCCTCTAGCCCCCCCCCCACAAACTCAGTGTTGTCATCAGAGTATCCTTTTTATTTGCCCCAAGCTGAGGACCCAGCCTCTGTCCTAATTATTCTGGTGTACATGTCTCTGTCTGTGTCCCATGTCCTTTGTGTGTGTGTCTATGTCTGTGTGTGTGTAGAATGCAGAGGTGACCCGGCAGATGACGGTGGCTCGGGCAGCACAGGATGAAGTGGAGGCAGTGAGGAAAGAGATGCAGGAGAAGGTGAAAGCAGCCCAGGAGCTTGCAGACAGACAGGTGAGGGTGAGATAGATGATGTTATCGCTGACCAACACAAATTAATACTGTGCTTTCTTGTTTTTTGTTTGGTTTGTTTTGTTTTTTTGGACCTGTGCAAAGCTGTAAACCAACCTTTTATTTAAAGGTGCTTATCTAAGTTTTCACTATGCTGCGTAGCCAACAGTAGCATCAACAGCTGAACAGAAATGTTATGAATTAAACATCAACTTCATTCCTCCACCAACTACTCCTTCATCCTCTGATGTTGGACTGAGGTTATACTGGGTGCTGCAGTGACTCACTATCACAAAGTGGCATTATGAGACGGGACAGGTTAGGACTGTTAAAAAAAAATGTTTACAAGCATAATTGTCTAAACTGAGATTCTGACTTTTGTTTCTCAGGAGAGGGAACAGCTGGAGCAGCTTCAGGAGCTTCAGAGAGAGCTGATGTCCAGTCGGACAGAGCTGGACTCACTGAAGACCACCATGACCTCCTCACAACAGGTCACTCTCACTCTCAGTTTTAAACGCACTTCTTAGACGAGTAGCTTAAATCTGCTAACTAGACCCCAGGGTTGTTGCTGTAAATAATTACGGAAATAATTCATGATGGAGCTAAATTTCTACACACAAGTAATATCACTCTGTGTCCTGGACAGACTAAATCCTGACTTTAGGTGGTAACAACAGATCCAGGATCCTGACTGTGGTAGTGGAAGTTGATCACGCCTGAGTTTCTGTCAATGAGTGCATGCTCCAGTGAAATGTTCCACCATAGTCAAATAACATTTTCTATTTTCTCTCACTTTGACACTCCATAAAAACACACACAAAACTGTTTTTGTGCCTCTTCAAAATCCCTGTCTGTCATCCACGCGGTCACTCCCTCCATTTCGGTTTTTGTCTTCCCTCTTAGTCACCAACTGTTTCTTCTGCGGCAACCATTTCAGAGGCTCAAACACTTCAAGTTACTGACAGAATTGATATGCACAAACACATCTCTTTGACATCTGTGATTGAATGAATCAGTTTTCAGAGTGGTGAAATTGTTTAAACTGTTTTCACCCCTTCCTCTTCTTCTTAATCCTCACTCAGACTGCGTTTGTCATCTCTGTACAGCTGAGCCAAGTGGAACTTCCAGATGCCAAGCTGATGTTTATAACAGGCGGCTGAAGGCATTTATTTAAAAGAAGAGAGCAGAATGAAAACACAGAAGCAGTAAAATCTTTTCCAGACAGCTGCATGTAAATGTAGAGTCTGCATATGTACATTACTGGAAGAGGATTTCATTGCTGAATCCTAAATATGAGCTTTATTCTGTGTTGGAAGCTGACAAATAATCTGAAGAAGTGCTCATAAGGGGATAGTTAAATGACAGTAACTACGTTTAAAATCCATTGATTTACACTATTAACCTTCACAATCCCTTACAAACCCACTGATTTATTGTGACTCCCTTTGTAGCCTGATTTCACATTTTTCTCTCCATGCACCGCTCCCCATCTGTCTCTCAGCCTCCCACTCCTGTCGTCCTATTTTTGTAGCTACTACTTATCGACTCTGTCACTCTTTCTGTCCTCCTCCATCTCTCCGAGCTCAATAGTCCTTTTCACTCAGAGCAGCCCACGTTTTTAACGGTCTCCTCCAGTGTCCAGCTCTCGCTAGCTCCTGTCATAAAAATCGCACCCTTAACAAGTCTGTTTCTCGTTCATCTCTCAACATTTCTTCCTTCTCTGTCGGACCTGCTGGCACCCAGGCTGTGAGTTTCTCTCACCTGTTTTTCATGCATACACCTCATTATTTAACTCTACTGACAAAAGGCTTATAATTAATGGTCTAAATATTTCATTTCACAAACCGTCAGTGCACAGGATCTGATGTAACTTTTCTCTGTTGCAATAATTCATTATCATTGCGTTGCATTGCAGCCAAGTTGCACAACCACAACTTCCCAGAGTTCCTTTGATTGTAAACTTGACCTCAACCCTGAGCTCTCGGGAGACTACACCTCTCCACAAACTTAAATGGAGAGTGTTGTTATAATCATTGGCTGAAGATGAAATGTTTTACTTTAATTATGTGGTCAGAGCACTCGCATCATGCCACATCCTGACATGTCCTTGCAGCTACGTATTATCCTAACCATGTCCTCTTGTCTGTTCATCCTGCCTGGAAATTATTCAACATTATGTTCCTTTACCCCCTCCACCCCCAATCTTTTGCAATTCCGTGCAGTCAAGCGAGGTGCTCAGCACTCAGTTGGCCACCCTGGAGTCTGAAAAGGCCGGGCTGGTGCAGTCCTTGTCCAAGGTGGAGGCAGAGCTGGCGGTCCAAGGAGAGAAGCTAGAGCAAGTCCGGAGCTCGCTGGCAACTGAGAGGGAGAGTGGGGTGAAGACGGCAGAAGCCCTGCAGAATCAGCTTAATGAGAAGGTGAAGAATTGTCATTTTCTTAATTAACTCTGTTAATTAGTTGTAATAAATCAAGCAGATGTGTCAGCACCAGGTTATAGAAGAGAACTGGCGTGTAGCCTCTGGCATTTCTTATAAAGGTTTATATGATCTGTGTGTGTTTGTGTCCACAGGAGAGCAGGGAGCAGGCGCTGGAAAGTCAGCTGGTAGCAGCTCGCTGGTCCAGTCTGCAGGGAGCTGTGGAAGAGGCGGAGAAGATCATCCAGGACTCGCTGGCTCAGATAGACGACCCGGCACACATCAGCTGCACCAGCTCGGCAGGTCAGACGCTAATTCTTTAATTCTACAATGCTGCTATTACTCAGTGAGGGAACACTAATTAGCACTGTGCGCAGTAATGTCTGTGTTCATGCTCTCATCTTTATATCTTAGCTCCCATCTTTTCTTTTCCTTTTTAATCTCTGCAGACTACCTAGCATCCAGATGTCAGGCCTCATTAGACTGTATGGACCGACTCCATTCTGCCAGAGAGGCCTTCATAGCCGACAACACGGGTGAGAGGACTCAGTTTAAAGGGTGTATTATTATATGTAATGATACTGAAGCTAGTACATAATTAGCTGTTTCAACTAATCTTGTAGTTCATTCTTTTGCTTGTTGTAAAGGCCCTGCACATCCACACAGGTGTTTTTTAGTTAGTTTGTTGTTTTGTAACCAAAGTCTGTGCACTTATATAAAGGGACTTTTAAAAAAAAGAATAATAAAAACACGGTGGGAAAAAGCTGAAGAGATGAGAAATCCATACAAGGGTGTTATGAGAATTGGAAAAACAGTTGTCATTTCAAAGGTAATTCTCAAATAAAAAATAAGTTGGACCACTTGTAGCTCTTTATTTTTAGGTAATATACCATATTCTTATTGTAAGGTTCAATGAGCTCCAGAGCCTTGCTGTAATATTTAGTTACCCGAAACAGAAATGCAATAAAAGTTATCAACTTCAAACTTTCTGCATAGTCATTTGAGTTGAGCTACGAGTTCATGTAACAAGAGCTGATAAACTCATCTCCTTCTACCATAGGCCACAAACCACACAATCAGTCACCCCTTGCATTAGCTGTGCTAAAGAATGCTACTTTCTTTGTTTACCTTTTTTTTAATCATTCCAACCACATTCATTAAAAAGTTAACAATCTGAGTGCACGAAGACACCTGCATTCAACACTGAAACTTGTGTGAAAGAGTAGAAAAGTTAAAACATGAAACAACTTATACAAAAAAATATATATCTTCAAAAAAAAAAAAAAAAACGGCAGTAAACCCGAGGTGAATGAGGTGTGTGTGTGAGAGCTCTGTGGTTGTAAAGTCCTAAACATTTGTAATTATTTGTAATGATTTTCTTTGTCTAGGTGTGTTTGAGCTGTTACGAGTGGTGACCCAGTGCGGCCACCTGGTGGGAGACACCATTGTTCAGGGAAGTGCCACCTCCCACATGGTGCCTGTGGAGCAAGCTGACGGTAAATTTGTATAGAGTGTGTTTGTGTGTGTGTGTGTGTGTGATACAGAGAGAGAGAGAGAGAGAGAGAGGTGGAGATGAATAGATTGTAGTCTCCAGTTGTCTCCTGATATTAATCTGTGGGTGAGTCAGTCAGCCCGGACGTGTACGTGTTCTGACAGGTCTGTGAGGAGTTCATGTGTCTTGAGGTGATACATGTGCTCAGTCAGGTTGGCCAATGTAAGATAAAACCATTTTCTTTCTACATTATTGCACCCTTGTATCGGTCTATATGTCTGAATGTCCTGCTGCAGCATTGCAAATAGCTCTGCAATGTCTTCAATGCAGAGCTATTTGCAATGTTGCAGCCAAAACATGCACTGATAGAACAAAACTGCTGACTTCATACAGAAGTAATGTTTGCAGAATTTGTTCTCGTGGGAGATGTTAGCAGCCTGGGTGAGTCTAAACATGCCCAAATATAACAGCGCTCTGGCCAGCGGTCTTATTACTGCAACATAAAACAAACACAGAGAATTGAAACTGGGTCGGACTGAAGCTGCGCTTGTAGCTGTAGCTCTGGAGATCGATGGAGAGTGCTTTGCATTGACCCCCATGTCTATCCACACTGCAGAGCATTTAAAAGCCTGTGTACAGTTTGATGCAAATCAGCTGGCCGTCCTGCATCTAAAAACACTGGCCGACAGCTGCTGCAGAGGTAGTTTTAGTTTCCCTCTTCCCTCCTGTCAGAGCGGCTGTTTGAGCTGTTAGTTGACACTTTGCCGTGGGGGACGTCAGTATAATTAACACTACAGCTGCAGCCACTAGTGGCACCGCTACACCGAAGACACAATGTGGTATTTTCATAGAAAACTGAGTGAAATAATATCTGAGAATGCAGTATGATAGCTTGAAGGGTTTAAAGTGTGGGGGGTTTTGTTTGTTTTCAGTGTATATTTTAATGACGGTAACACAATGGTAACACATGCATCCTCCCTGTCCTTGTCTCTGTCCCTGTCAGCCCTGTCAGAGAGTGTGAAGGCGTGCGGGGCAGAGGCTCTGGCTCTGCTGGGACAAATGAAGCAGCAGGACAGCATGGCTGCAGCAGACAACAGCAAACTGAAGGCAGTTCTCGAGGCCATCCTGGCCACTGCAGAGGTTTATACCCCTTTAAAAACTGACACAAAATGGATCACACAGAGCTGGTGTCTGATGTGTCTGTTTTTTTCCCCCAGAATCTAGACCCCAGTAAAAGGAACCTCTGCTCTTGTTCTTTAACTTTTACAGAAACTGCGTCCTCGGGGGTTGGAGCTACAGCAGGGGGAGCTGGGAGATCTTGTGGAGCAGGAAATGGCTGCCACTTCCGCTGCTGTGGAGTCAGCTGCTGCCAGGATAGAGGTGCTTAAGTGTGTGTGTGTGTGTGTATAGATGTGATCATCTGATGGCAGATGTGTATTCAAATGTAATCGCTGTCTGTGTGTGTGTTTTTCTTTGCGTGCTGTGTGAAAACATTGCCCCCTGTTTAACTTTACAGCAGTATTAACTTCAAAGTGTTTTCTTTTCTCCTTTATGCCTCTGTGAATTCCAACAGGAAATGCTCAACAAGTCTCGAGCAGTTGATACAGGAATCAAGATGGAGGTCAATGAGAGGTAAAAGGCAGATTAATGGCTGGAGCTTGAGAGCTGCATAGAAATATTTTTTATGTAACATCTCTAATCCGAAACTCAAAAACACAATCCACTGTCTTCACAGTGAAAGAATCAGCATATATGGTCTAAAAAAACTCAAATTAACTGAAAACTCGAGGAATCTTGTATCTAAATGGGAGTGCAAGAAAATGTGAACTAGATCTACCAAAAAGATCACCCTCATTACACTTACAAGAATATCACATTTTCCTGAAATAGAAATACAGCTGACCCACAAACAAACTTTTCTACTTTGTGTGGCTTTGTCTTGGTTTCTCTCCTCTCCTCAAGCAGTGAGGTTGTGTTATGATTAAAGAATAAACCGTAAGTTAGGAAAACTGAAATCAGTAGCTAAAACCCAGAACAGCAACAGCAAACCATCTCTGTGGTGAAGGAGAAATGAAAGTGGCTAAAAAATTACAATAGAGAAACTGGTTCAAAATTAATAGATAAAAAAAAACAATGAAGTGGAAAAGGAAACAGAAATGCTTTTCAACAGTCACATGATATTTGAGTGCGGTTGCAGACAGTCACACGCACACACACACACACACACACACACACACACAAAACAAACACTGAGGGGCTGATGTGTGAAGAATTACATCAGTTCAGCCACAAAGACTTTGCAAACTGTGAAGTCTGAAGCCGCCATTGTACGTAATGTTTCTCTGCGAAGCTAAAATTAGTTTCTCCGGTTTGCGTTCTGTAGTTTTAATATTAGTAAAGTCGTCCCTTTTTCTCTGGAGCAGCTCCACAAACTCTTAACAATTTATAGATGTCTCACACCAAATGGGTTTATTTACATCATGCTGCTAACAGCTCCAGGAAGTTCAGAAACCTCTTGTTTACATTATTGGGCAGTAGCTTGGCTCCCTGCTCCAAACTTCGCCATAAGACTGATTTGTTGCATGCCCATAAATCTTCACTAAACCATCTAATGCTGCAGGAATAACAGCTCTGTTTTAGGGTTTCGATTTCCACTCAGTGTGGCTGCTTGTACCGCAGTGTGTGTATGCATGTCATCTCGTAATTAGGTTTCTATCCTTTCATTTTTAAACTCCAAAGACAAAGAGAAAACGGTGTATTATTCATCAAGGCTTTGTAATAATTCCTTTTGTGTGTATATGAGGCCAATTAAACTGCGCCCCTTTTTCTCTCATCTCTGCCACTGACTTAATTATTGATGTAAAAAGAGTTGTTTTCTCAATAACTGCTGTTCTTACTGCTGTGAGAGATAATTACGAAAAGACGGAAATGGCTACAGCAGCTACAAATACTCTACTCTGTGAATTTAGGTCAGTGGTGCACCAATCATGCAATAACTATAGGCTGTTTCCTGATACTGAGGAGGCTGATTTCTTCATGTCTTTCAAAGCAAAGCAGCTTTGTGTCTTACATATATTTTTTTTTATTTTAAAGAACGAGCTGCATCCAGGATATCTGCAGACGCAACACTGAACGGACTGACATGATGTTTTGCTCTCTATCAAATAGACAGATCAGCACTGACAGCAGCTTGACAGTGTGTCACTGTTCTTGTCCTCTGCTCTGTCGCCCCCTGCAGGATCTTGGCCTCATGCACAGAGCTGATGCAGGCGATCAAGGAGCTCATTCTGTCTTCCAAAGATCTGCAAAGGGACATCGTGGAGAGTGGCAGGGTGGGTTATACAGCAGTTTTTCTTCTTTGCTTCCTCTCAGAGCTAACAACAAAGAAGTGTTTTGTGTGACTGTTTTTTCATTAGATTGAGAACATACCGCATTACCGCATATAGCCTCCTATTAACAGTAAGAGGTTACACATAACCTCAAATCTGTCATACATAATGAATCTTTTAATGGCTAGATTTTAAAGTCGCAAATTCAGATTTTTAGGTAGAGAGCACAATTTCTGATCTGTTCTATGTATCTAGTCTTAATTTGTGTGGTCCAAGAGGTCTGTACTGTTTCCTCCATTTCCAGTGTAACTACTCAATATTCAGCTGTGAAAAAACACCTTGATATCTAGAAAAAATATTAGGAAGTCCAGGCAGTAAAATGCAGTCCAATGCAAAACCACTAACTTAATCCACAAAACTTATTGGAGCCTCTGACACACTCTTAACAAAAACTGAACATATGCAGCATATGCTAATAAAAAAGAGGAAAAAGTTCCTCTAAAAGTTATTCTAAAGTTTAAAAAGTTTATAAGTCATGAGATGCAGCCTCTGTGAGTTTAAAAAGTCATGTCATGTTACACATATTTTAACATTTCCTCATTTTGTCCACCAGGGGGCAGCCTCCATGAAGGAATTTTATGCCAAGAACTCCCGCTGGACTGAGGGGCTGATCTCTGCCTCCAAAGCGGTTGGATGGGGCGCCACGGTCATGGTGTAAGTGCCAGTCCTTCCCCGAGCATCTCATACTCACAGCAGAGAGTAAAAGTGCTTATGATTGTAGAGTTAGCAGTGGAAAAAGTGTGTTTGTAAGCAGCTGTGCTCACTCTGTGAATCTTAAATGTCCTGAAGGATGAAAGAAGTGAAGTGATCTTAACCTCAGTCCTTGAGTTTATTCTGTGTTGTGTGGTGTTGTTCCAGGGATGCTGCTGATCTGGTGGTGCAGGGCAAAGGGAAGTTTGAGGAGTTGATGGTGTGTTCACATGAAATAGCTGCCAGCACTGCACAGCTTGTGGCTGCCTCTAAGGTGAGTTAATAACACTTGAAATGGCAAAAATAATTACGACTGGAGGGTTCGAATAGTTGGGTGTTTGCTGGGCTAACACAGTTGGAGGAATACAGGTATTAGCAGCGTTCCGATGCCGCAGATGTCATGTTTTTTGCTCTCCCTCTTCCTCAGGTAAAAGCAGACAAAGACAGCGCCAACCTGCACCGTCTGCAGCAGGCGTCCCGTGGCGTCACACAGGCCACCGCAGCCGTTGTGGCCTCCACCAAGTCTGGGAAATCCCAGATTGAAGAGACAGGTGGGAGAATTGTTTGGTTTAATAACCAGCAGCTGGTTCACAGTCTCGTTGAATTTGATCATAATAGAAATCGCTCTGATTTCTTAACAAAGCCACCAAAGTACCATTTTTCTGTTAAACCTATAAATTTAAGTGTAGATGGATAAAAACTTTTTTTCCTTGGTTGCGTTTCCAGATACGATGGACTTCTCCAGCATGACACTCACGCAGATTAAACGACAGGAGATGGATGCACAGGTAAGATGCAGGATACAGACGATAGCCACTGAGCAAAATATCCATCTTAAAGGGTAACGCTGGTATTTTTTAATTGATTTTTTTGTTATTGTGTGGCACTTTAGACTTAGGTAACGGATCTCTATAGTTCTTCCACCACTGAAAGTCACACAATAACACAAACAAACAAACTGATTTAGGCAGTGGTTTCCCAGCAGCAGTAAAATGTCAGTGGAGTCTGGTTAAACAAAAAGCATCTTACTCTTTAATAAGAATAACTTATAATAACAATCTGAGCCAGTCAGTGACAAAAGCACTTCAGTGAACGTGCTTTGACGTGGACAGTTACTCATTGGATCACACTGCTGCAGCTGTTCACTGTTGCCGGGAATACTGTTCTTGCACAATGCTGCACTGGTTCCAAAGATTTTTATCCCTATCAGTCATTTACACCCAGAACACTGGGGGAAATAAGACCCAGGTTCAGAAATACCAGAGTTATCCTTTAATAAGGCTCGTAGCTGAGATGTGAGTCGTAAACATTCTGTTTTAAATTAAGTAGAAAAGCAAAAGTAACTTCACTCTTTCACATGGTGACTTTTATCAGAAATAAAATCTACCTCCCCTCTGGGCCATAACATTAGAATCTCTTATTCTGTGAGTTTGGTTAAGTACAAATCAATTAAGTTTAGATTCATAGTTTTAACTCACTGAGGAGGTGAATATCAAACACATGTGGACACTTCAGTCTGTGTTGTGGCTCTGCTTCTCCCACAGGGAAAGAAAGGTCTGGAGCTGCTCTCTCAGACACACACAGCCCATTGTTGTAAATGCACAGAGGGCTCCTATTTGAAGTTTAGTCAGTGTATTTTTAGGAGTCTAACTGAAAAAACCTGTGTAAATAACGATTGTTAACTGGGTTTTACAGAGCTGCCACACACACACACACACACACACACAAGGGAAATGGGAGAAAATAAAATAACAAGCAAGAATTTTATTTACCGCTCCTCAGTCCTAGCCTAATTTAGCCTGGACTACATTTCTGTGTTTAAAAATTGTAATTGTAAATCAAAAGTGGCCTCTTAAGACAGCTAGCCGTTCATAGGGAAATTATGAAAACATTAAAACATGGAGTATGTAAGTATCATTATACCCAAGAAAAAAGTGAATCTAATAAAGTTAAAGTCAAAGGTTTGATTACTTTTAGAGTGTTTATTTAAATTGTATGTACTATACAGTGTTTTATATAAAGAAAACCAGAATTTATTGTAAAGTTAAAGTTTGTTCCTTCTTGTCCAATTATTTCCTGTATGTGAGTCATAAAAATCTGTTCAGGATTTTGGGTTTTTCCTTGGTTTATACGAGGGGGATAAAAGGCCGCGGGGAAATGACGAGTGTGTGTTTGTCCTCTCCTCGCATTTCCTCAGGTCCTGGTTCTGGAGCTGGAGACTCGTCTGCAGAAGGAGCGAGAGCGTCTTGGCGAGCTGAGGAAGAAGCATTACGAGCTGGCTGGGGTAGCAGAGGGCTGGGGCGAGGAAGAGGAGGGTAAGGGGAAGCTGCAACCACTGCACAATGAATATACACTCAGAAGTATTGTATGTCAGCAAATGACTAAACTCTGTCTCCTTCTTCTCCACAGGCACAGGTTGAGACCTGCCGCCCCTCCGCCCCCCATCACCCCCCCTCCTCTACCATAAGACCGGCTTCTGTCTGCCTCTTTCTATTTATACACACACTTTTCTGTCTATTTCTCCCTTGTTTTCTTCTCTCTTTTTTTGTTTGTTTGTTTGTTATCTAAGCCAAATGAAAAGGTGCTTCTTTTCTAAACCTGCTTCTCCACCCGTGTCCGGAAGCTTCCATTAAGAACAGCTCCAAGGGCTCAGCGACGGGGGGGAGGGGGTTGTTGGAGGGAGGAACAAATGGATGAGTTGGGGAGTTTGGGGTGGTGTGTGGTGGAGGGGGAGAGAAAAGCTACAGCACAGCCCAACTTCACAGCCTCATGTCCCCTCCCGCTGCTCCTGCCAGGACTGCGTCGGTGAAAAGCAGCGATGAAGTCGATCCGTTCGGCTGAGTATTTGTTGTCCTCTTCTTCTTCTTCCCTGGTTTTTTAATAACAAGGAGTCGCAGCAGAGACGCTACGAGCACAAGGTCTACTCAAGACATCCCAGGATGCACTGCAAAAGGGCCAAACTCTCAGCAGAAAAAGGGGGAGATTAATGACTGTCTGCACCACCCCCTCCTCACCCTCCTCAGCCCCCAGGGTCATGTCTCTGTGTAACATAGATGGCGTGCATGCTCAAGTGTTTTTTGGTCCACGTCGTGAGCTTATAAAGCTGTGGGAGCCTGAGCTGCTCTTCATCTGTCGGTGCAGTTTGATGCTCTCTTCCTCCCTCTAGTTTCTTCCTATTCTTTTCTCACTGTGAGTTATCACCTTATTAAGTCCGTACCGCTTCACTGGCCGGTTCACTGGACTTTCTGCCTTTCACCTCCTCACCATTGTAACGACCATGACTGTTAACTTGAGCCGACCTCCCCCTCCTCTTCCTCCTTTTGTTTTGTTTTTTGGTCTTTATATTTTAACAGACGCTTGCCTGGAAACTCTTAAAACCAGAACAGGGAAGTAGCACACAAAACAGTCTTCTCCCCTGTGAGCTTTGAGACTGCCGACTACCTCATGCTACATCATCAGAGGTCAAAGGTAGTGGTGCATCATGGGGAGGTGGAGAAGTGTTGCTCAAACACTAATGACATGGGGTCATTTTTATATATATAGAGAAAAAAAGCCACAACACTTTGTGCTACTTTTTCTGTTCAGTAATAAAGTCTATTTCTTCACAACAACAGCCGAAGTCTGGCAACAAACACAAAGTTGTTAAATAAAGTCAAGGACCCCTTATTGGTGCATTATTTTTAGATATGTCTTTCAGTCAAGCAGCACTACTACAAACCTGTCACAGAGGCAGCAGCAGCTTTGGAGGTAGAGGGTTGGATCCAGTCACTAATGAACTGCTAACGGTGTCGTCCTCTGGCAGATGGCAAGTATCTGCTTCTCCTGGAGACAGTGCCCCTGGTGAGGATGATAAATCCTTTGAGGGTGTCGCAGGAGACAGGACTGCCCGCTCGGTCAGATAAGTCTGCAGAAGCAGCAAATGTAAATCGTTAAAAAGTTTGACATTTCCAAATCAAAGCTGAATGTTAATATTTCAAGAGTTTGAGGCCACTGCAGAAACTGTTATTAATGAAATGTTAAAAGATTTACCTGCCTCTTCAAAAAAAAAAAAAAAAAACCCGCGGGGGGGACTGATAGTTGACTGCAGTTTTATAAATCCTTCACTAACAGTCTGCACTGCCAGGACCTCAGTGGACTCTGAAGTATGCAGTATACAGACTGGAGTGTTTTCAATAGCTTCCTCAAGACCAAGTAGCTGTGTATATAAACTACAAGCCTTCTATTGTTGGAAATAATCTTTTGCTTTGTTTTAATCTAAAAGCATTCGATGGCATCAGTTTTTGCATCTCTCCAAGTAAGGATTCAGTTTAATTGAATTGGGGATACAAAATGGTGCACATGAATGCCACACATAACTAATATAAGTCATTATTTCTTCTGTAAGAGGTTGTTATTTAACAGAATTTCGTACTGAGACCGATGGACTGACTCTCAACTTGTTTTCCAGTGAACTCTGTGAGAGGACTGATCATGCCTTTGTGTAAAAAAAACAAACAATGATAATAAGAAGGCATCCGTTTTGAACCCAACACCTTATTTCTTCTTTTCTGTTTGATGACAGCGATGATGATTCTTCTCTGTGTCTTAACATTACTTAGTTTTGACGCTCCGCTTCAAGCTGTGTATCTCTTTTAAAAAAAGTTGTGACACTGGGTATTTTAACAGACGCTGGTCAAATAGTATTTGCCAATAATTCTTTAAAAATAAAGGTTTAAACCACCTGGAGCAGCAGGTGTTTTTTCCCCATTTGACACCTCGCATCTGCTGCACCAGCTGGATTACAACAAATAGCAAGTATTATTTGCAGTACTGTTGGCTCCAGGTCTTTGTATTTAATAATGACTTTAGCTGTGTTCTGTCACCTCTCCCACACATGGGCAAAACGGTAGCTGATTTCATTAGAATAATTGGACCATAAAGCAAAACACCAGAAAAGAAGGGTATGTCCACTTTTTATGGTGTTTAAAGTGTCTTGAAAGATGAGTTGAATGCACCTTGAGTGATGTTTGGTTGTAATTTTTTGCCCAAATATTCTTTATTAACCTCTCTCTCTCCCTCTCTCTCTCTTTGTCTCCTCTCTCTCGGGTCTGTGTCTGTAGTCCTACCAGCTCAGCCAGCCTTTCAAACTGCCTCACACTGTAGTCAAAGAGAAAACAAATACTCACATAGCAACATTGATATGTCTTTGTATGATATACTAAAACTTTGTTGGTGGGTTTGTTTTTATTTTTTCAGTTTTTAAAATAAATATTTCAACTCGTTAATACAGACCAACGTGGGACTGTTGTTTTTTTTCTTCCGTGCGATCATGAAATGTGATTAGGGAAGTGGGAGAAACAAGTTATTTTCAGGCGCTGGAGAACACAGCTACAATTCTTCCCCTTGTTTTTCCTCCATATATTATTATTCCTGGAAAAGTTGGATGTTATGTAACAATCACCGATTGATAAATAATTGCCTCAGCTGTTGTATTAATCCTCTTGACCTGCTGATGCAACACACAGCGAAAAACCTCGAGGAATTCCAAGAAAAAAAAAAAAATTAAGTAACCATGTTTAAGGAGATAATTTGTAGAATGATGTCATTAATCACAATGTTTTCAACGCAAACAATAAGGTACTTGTTTGTGTGTGTCAGACAGGGAGAGAGTGGAAGAAAAGTATGGTGTGTGTGTATGTGTGTTAGCTCAATAATTGTCTTTTACAGGAGCAGTAACCTCACATCTACATCAGAGCGCTGCTAAAATCCTAATGCACCTAATTGATTTTTTTTTGGGAGATGGATTCTTTTCCAGTAAAAGCATTGACTGGTGCAATTTAAAGTGCTTTGTTGGCATTGAACTTAAAATATTGTCAAATTGGAGACAAAAAAAGTAGAAGTCTGTTGCTCCTCCTGCAGTGGAAACAAAGTAAACCCTCCCCTCCTTCCTTCACCCCTCCCTTCACACAGATTTGTTAGAGGCACTGCAGGGCTTGTGAGTAAATGAATCAGCGTAATCTGAAACCACTGTGCTGAGATTACAGAAATCCATAATCTGGGCTAAAGAGTGCTTCAGGATCAACCACATCTTCTCATAAGAGTCTTATTTCCTCGTGGCTGCAGTGCAACAGACTCCTGCTGAGACACTAACACAGAAAAATAGAAGCCACTTCAAACTCTACCAAGCTAATATCAGCCTGTTATATAAATGTTTCTCGCTTATTTCCTCTGCACCGCATTGTTTATCACTCCACTGGGGGTTTATAGAGCTTTTAAATTAAGCAGAACTATAAAATATAAGGAACACGATGCAATGCAAACAGAGTATAAAACTTCAAACTGGACAGGTGTTCCTCCACCACAGTTAACGAGCCACACCTGGTGTCAGGTGTGGCTCGTTAACTGTCAGTGAGAACCAACAACCCACAGAAAACAAGAACAGCAGTGATTCTTTTTTTGGTTTGGTGAATCTGGTGTTTGAGTAACAACAGGCAGAGGAACTGTTGCAGCACAGAGGCAAGTAGTAAACTGTAGTGACACATGTCAGTTAAATGTCAGTGCTCTAATCCAGTGGTTCTTTCAGCATCAAAAACAGTATTCTGCTGCTGTTAACATACATTTAAGCTAATAGTAATTCTGGCATCTTAAAGCTGCTGAAGGTGGTTTCCACTCTGGGTTAAGTTTAACCGAGCTGTGCTAGGAATCCCTGAAATCATACGAAGGATAAAGATGTAATTTGTCCCATTTTAACAGGTGCAACAAAGCTAACTGGAGAGTCAGCACACACTCATGCAGCCCTGAGGAGAGCTCTGATCAGCCAAAGTAAGTAACATTACCTGTGTGGGTGTACTGTAACAGTAATTAAAAGTATTCTGGGTAAATTAAGACTTTTTGAAGATTAAAAAAAACATGACTGAGCTACAGCTACAAGTTTTTCTGAGCATGGACAAGAAAGATAATGAGATAAGTCAAATATATAACTGAATACATGTGATACAATAAATAATAAACTAAGTTAAACAATTCAAATTGAGTATAAAGGGTAATATAAAAATCTGTATGTTTCCTTTACTGCTGATCAGTTAATTAAATTAAAACTTAATTACAGCTTTGTCACTAATTTCTCACTAATTCATTTTGTTTTGTTTTGCTGTGAGACTCATTTATTAATTTATCTGTTCCCTGTTTTCCTAATTTAATTAGCATTAGCTTTCCAGCTGAAATGCTCAAGTGGCTCAAGTTTAATGCAGAGATGCCACTGCAGTAGGTTGCACAGTATGTGGGTGATTGCTAATGACTAAAAATGAACATAAACCATTAAATAATTATCAAAATAGTTGCCAATTATTTTCCTTTTAGTTGATTAATTAAGTAATCATATCAGCTCTAATAATAAGTCAAGAATTTTGCAAGAAGTGGTTAAAGGAAAAGTATAAAGCTTTGTGTCTCTTTTTACATTCAGTTTTATCATGTAGTATACTGTGATTATTGTAGCCTCAAAATACATGTTGCCTTCTAATTGCTTCACATCATTATTTCATATCATAATGAGGCTTTTTTTTCTCTTTTTGTTACAGTGCACCAGTTGTTGGAAACATGGCTGTGGCAGTTTGCTGGTTAACATGTAAGTCTTCATTCTTGTTTAACTTTATAACTCATGCAGTCTTTGAGTGAACGTCCTGGCTTCAATCTATCAACAGATTTTTGTGCAGTCAGCCCCTAATCTTAACAAGCAGAGGCTCCAGTCTGTGCTGCCTGTTTTCTGCTTCTCCCCCAGTGACTTGGTATCACTTCATGTCCTGCAGCACTGAGCAGGTTACTTCTGATCTGATTAAAATGTGGTACAGTATGCAGCGGTGCTGTGTTGTTTTGTTCTGCTGCTGTTCCGTCACATGGTTAATGTGGTGGGTGGTGCCCGTGAGAAAGACAGGCTGAGCTATTTATAGTCTCTGCAGTCCTGAGCACTGGGTTGCTTTACAGCAGGTCTCCTGGCAGCAGCAGCAGCAGCAGCAGCAGCAGCAGCGTCTCTGTTTGTCTCCTCTCTGCTCTCCAACACAAGCAGGGTCCAACAGAGACCAACCAGCCTCACGTATATATAGCCTATATACATGCTTTAAATCAGCAGGCACACTGACAGGTACAGGCCGATTGTTCAGTCACTCGTAGAAATAAATTTAGCTACAGTCAGCTGCACAGGGATGAAAAAAAAGTCTCATTGTGAACCTGTGAGACTCAACATCTGATCATGATTCGTTGGTGAATCAGCACCATCTAACACTGGGCCTACAGGTTTCACAGTACTGGTTATACAATGTCAGTGGTTTTCCTACTCTTTCCTATTTGTTTAATTATCCCTGTGAAGATTCATATTTGCTGAACTGTGTCACTGATATGTTTTAATATGTATCCCAGATGTTTTCCCTACTGTTAGATGGGCACAGTGGGTCTGCTAAAATGATCCCATCAAACTACATTTGATTGTTCTTAGTGCTGTTTCTGCTCCATCCCACCAAGTCCCTTCTGTCTATAATTGTCCTTAAAATCTTATTTTCATCCAAACTTTTTTTTTTTTTTTTTTTTTTTTTTTAAGTAATGCCTGTTATCTTCAGACAAGAAAGAATAAACAGGTTGCTGGACTGGGATCAAGATAAATCTCAAGTTCAGATTAGTACTTTTTTTTTTTAATATTTAAATTGCAAACAAGATGATAAGAACTTGATAAGAAGGAGATTTTTGCAGCGTTGAATAAACTGGTCACATTTAAACCAGATGTATAAGAAGAGACAATGAGTGATAAATTATATTTTCAGTTGCAGTATAAACAGCCTCAGTGTATCATTACGTTATCACATGATTTATTTCTGTGGTTGAGAGACCCAGTGTTGCATTTGTCAGCAAGCCCAGCTTTTCCTAGCAGCCCTCCTCACCCCTCAGAGTCTGTCACAACACAATAACTGCAGCATGATCACATAACACCAGAGCACTTCATCAAAATCCACAGTTAACCCTTTGTATAATAAGCTAACTTTTCTCTGTAGTTTTTCAGCTCTCCAGGGACATATTTGTCTCTAACATGCAGCTTGCTGTGTCTCTTTTCCACTTTGTTTTTTATTCAGTCAAGTTCACATGTTTTATTTGACGGCTAGATTCAGTCCTGTGACTTACAGATGAAAGGTCATGGGATGAACTTAGCTGGATTCAGGCCCATGATGTTTCACACCCTCTGGTTTTATTCACCTTCTTCCTCACTGCTCAGAGCAGACACGAGCTGGACTTTGATCCTCAGAAAACAGCTGATTTGTGCGAGCTGGTAATGCAGAATTACTGTTGAATTCAGCTGGACTCACTGGGAATTTTCAACATCATTAATTACGTTTTTTGGGTTTTTTTTCAGCATCTTTGTGCCTCGTGACATCTGATGATGTTGTCATGGAGATATGGTACAGGTGCAGCCCATGAAACTCTGATGTGAGTCTGAGACAAAAGCAAAACATCTCAGGTGTTTCACTCTCCGCGGCACACATTTTAGATGGATACAGATTCAAATATTCGATGATCATGTCTATCACTTGTACTGAAGTTTACTCCTGCTCACAGTGAATTAGAGGCCAAATGAACCAAACCACATTCATTCAAGGCCAGTAAAATAACATGCCTCAGTCAGCTTTTTAAATGCAGCACCTTAAAAATTTCATTTGCAGGGGATGGTGGTTAGGCATCTCAGTCCTCATGTGGACAGAGCTAAGACATATTGTATTAGTATTTATTCATTTCACATACCTTAAATTACATCTACACTGTATACCTTAAAAATATATGTTAAGTTGAACTGCTGGACATAAGATGTCTCTGGAAACTAAATTTGTGTAAGTGCAAAACAGACGTCCGAATGAAGTAACAATGATGAGTGAAGTGGGGCTTTGAGTTTAGAGGCTGACTAATCTAAACACTGTGGATGCTCTTATTTATGGAAAAAATAACGTCAATCCCTAAAATAAAACGATCAAGTGGGAAAATGTGAACTAAATTCAGTTTACACTTAAACATGATTTGGCCACCCACTGAAAAGTCATTGCCTCTATTGCCTCTGGGGCATGACCTGAGCCCAGCTGGAGAGCCGCAGCTCCACCACTCTGTGATGGAGGACAGTGAAGGATACCTGGAACAACCTTTGTATTGTAAAACCGCCTGAATGCTCTTACTGTTCATAGAAGGGTTTATCTGAGTACGAGTGTCAGCCTTCAGTGTCATCACTCAGGCCGCCCTCACTGAAGGCCTTTGAATGCACTGTTTTGTGCTTGCCCTGCACATTGCACTCTGGTCTCGGCCCGCTTTTGAGTGCCTGACACAGATATGAGGTCACAGGATGAGGGAAAAAACCCTTCCCCTCTCCGCTGAGGCCTGTGGGCTCTTCTGCCTGAGTAAACAAACAAACAGGCGGCACTTTGCGTCCCTCAGAGGGCAATGATTCCCCTCGAAAGGAGGGAAAAGCCACAAAGGCAGCTTTAAGATGCTGCTGCACACGATCCCCATCCGACACTTCATAGCTTCCTATTGATCGTTAATATCTGTTGCCACTTAGGTGTACAACAGAACCTTTTAGAAAGGAGCTAGCACATCTCTATTCACTTAAAATCCACACAAAAAAGTTATTTAGTGCTCTCAGGAAGCAGTGGGTTGTTGCTCTGTGTGATATGAGGCAACAGACCTCAAGGAGGATGATGGAGCATTTGTGTTGTCTGTGTGATGCAGCTGGAAAAATAAATTAAAGCAATTAATCAGGGACAGAGGCTTCATAATATGGCTTGTGGCTGCCGTTTATATTGTGTTTTGGTTTTTTTTTCTTCCCCTCAGCAGTACTAAAGTGTTCTGTGTGAGTGTGTGATTGTGTGTTTGTTAGTCTGTGCATGATGGATGATTACTCTGTGAACCATTAGAGACTTTAGAGGCTTCTGTGTGAGCATGCTGCTGAACTCCTGTGTTTGTGAGGACCAAATGTTGCCACAACAATAACAACATTAGCAGAAACCGTTTTAAAGGGGGAAATTATTCACTCTCTTTCAGAGAGTTAGATGAGAATATCATTACCACTGTGCACTTTGGTTAATATACGGATTAAACAGGTGGGATTTAACGTGTTAATTAGTGAGCTTTAGATGTGCTGGTGGGTTTTGTTACATCTGAATCTTGTTTGTAGTTTTTTCTTCATGGTATCACACTGTACAGAGCTTAGATTATGATATTTAGTCATGGTCAGAAAGTGTGCATCTAAAATAAGCCCGTGATAGTTTGTGGACCTGCAAGCAAGAAGAGAGAAACAGCACCATTTTCTCTGTCTTCTGTCATTATCATTATTTCTATTAATAACATTATCAGCAGCTCTCAGTACTTTTGTACCTTGTACCTGTATCTCTGCTCTTTAGAGATTGGTTTCTTTGTTCCTGTTCTTACTTTCATCTGATAAGTTTTAGCTTCATTATTTACAGACGCCTCCGGAGGAGACTATAATTGGCTTTGTGGTGTTACGTGGGGTGACAGACTGTTGTCTGGTCACCCCCTGGCTACACCACTAGCTCTTTGCCCCTGTTTCTGGTCTCTGTGCTAAGCAAAGCTAACTGTCTGCTCAGGTTTTAGCAAGGTAGTAATAACACAAATGTAGGCAAAAAAAAAGGTCTTTTGTGACCCAGATGTGATCTTTCCCTGCCGTCACAACATATGTGAACATCTGTAAAAATCTAGGTCGCATAGGGTTACAAATCACATCGGTCGTCGTGTCCTGCTTTGCCCATTTTGCACATCAAATTTAATCATTACACATGTATAGTAATCCAGACAGTCAGCCCCCTGCCCTACTTTTACAGCCGAGAGAGAGAGAGAGAGAGAGAGGGAGCGACAGACATAAACATAGACATCAACAAAGAGACAGAGGAGGGGTGGGCATGGCAGACCCAGACAGTGCATGACACCAACTCCTCCGCCGCTCTGCTTTAGGAAAGAGAGGTAGATAAAGAGAGAGAGAGTGGGAGAGAGAGACGGGGGTTGCTAGGAGACCTGGCCCAATGCAAACACAGCACCATCTGCTGCAGTGAGATTTGGAGTGGGTTAGCCAAGTCGGATGGAGAGAGAGAGAGAGAGAAATGAGCCCAGGAGGATCATTGAAAACAACACTACAGGGGGAGACAGAGGAGGGCTGGGGACAGAGAGAGGAGAGGGAGGGATAAAAAGATGATGATCGAAGAAGAAAGGGAGAGAAGAAAAAGCAAGATATAGGAGTGGGAATGAGGAGGAGAGGTGAACACAGGGAGGGAGGTAGAGGCAAGAGGAGGAAAGTCAGCATGACGAGCAGCTTGATTAATGTATGACTAACAGGCGTGACTCTTAAACCACCCACTCATAACCCTCCTCTATGCACACACACTTACACACACACACATCCTCAAATCCACTCTCAGGAAAAAAAAATGTCCTCATGAAATTTTCTGTATCAAATTGAGATGTGATTAAGAAAAACACAGGTGGAAGAGAAACTAAGCTGCTGTTGCTGTTATTGTTTTTTTATTTTTTTTCACAGTCCCCCTATAGTAACAGATGATGCACTTGTTACCATGGGGACAATAAAATGCCACCATCTGATATCACTGCTCAGTAGCAGCAGGCTTTGTGCCCACGTCCTCTCACGATGCCTGGTCAATTCAGGCAAACATCCACCTCATATTTAGAGCAAATGACTCATTTCGCTCACTATCACTGTTTATTGTTGTGTTTTAATCAAGCAGGAATGTAATTAGTGTGTGGAAGCTGTACTCACACCTATGATCAGCAAAAACAAAGCATTACCCGCGGTTCACATGAGTTATCTGCAATTAATCCAGATTATTTTTTTCATTTGGTCTCATAAAGGAGGTCTCTAACTTTACACATGATGCTGGAGGAGGGAGCTTTTTAAATCAAGACAATATAAACTCTTTTCAAGAAACAGATTCTTCTTCCTACAGATGAAAAGTTGAAGTTAGTAGGGAATGAAAGACACCTTTGTTCAATTTAATACACTCTGTCTGGGGCTTTCATCTGATCTGTCTGGTATGCTTAGTAGTTTATGGTGGCTAATGTTAGCAAACTTGCCAAAAAGTAGTGACTACATATTTAGTCACAATCGATTAAATTACGACCAGAATCTAACATTTAAAAAACCATAGGGGCCAGAAAACCAAAACTGTTGTGCCTGCACTAGTTAACGCTAGCTGGTGAGACAATTTAGCTACAGCCATTTTCCTGTTTCCTGGGATTTTGATGCCCCAACATCTTGGTAATTGAGTTTGTAATACCATATAAATGAGTCAGCCTCTTAAATTACAAGGTTAAAAAAAAAAGTAACAGCAGATGAACTGGTCTTGCTAAAAGCTAACTGGCCTAGCTCAGCAGAGAAGCAGCAACTGCCATCCAGCCCCATTTTGGTAAAGCTACTTTTAAATTGCATATTTAAATGTATTTAATTGAAGATTAATTGAGAAAACTAGCTCACATATTTGTAGTGTTTTCCCAGCACTTTTTGGTTTGTCCAGTTTTTAGGTTTTATGTACATACTTGTTTGAAACACGTGCATTTAAAAATGGCCCAGCTTATATGTGTTATGCAGATGCCATTTTTGAAATTTGACCTAAAATTAAAGACATTTCAGCTCAATTATCATTGACTGCATCTGTCTCTTCAGCCCCAGTTTAATAAGAGCTGGAGTGTCCCATTAAAGTACATGACTCCTAGTATCAAGACTTAAGGTTACACATGAAAAGGCAAACTCTATCTTCCATACAGATATCAAGGTGCTTTTTATTAGATGAAGATCCAATGATATATAGTCAACATCAGCATCCTCCTTTACAAAAGACATTAAAATTGAAACATTTTCAGTAAAAAAGTAGTATCGTACAGCCAATGTGGGGTACCAGAGAGAAAGCATGACATGACCTAAATCATATTCATTCATCATCGTATGGATCATAGATAAAACACAATACATTAACACTATTTACAATCTGTAACACAGAGGTTGACATGAATGGTAATCCTCATGGTGAATACAGTAAATAGAATATATTCATATATTAAGATCTTTTGTTTACAAAATCATAATGCATTATATATATCACAGAGAAAGGCTATCCACAACCTTGGCTTTCAGCTATACACCCCCTTGTTTTGCAACACTTTGCCCAAGCAAAATGAGATCTTTTGTTTGGTCAACTTATTGTTGATGGGTGGATTCTTTGGTTGTGCTGGGTTTAATGTCACAGCCTACGACTGAGCACTCAGCTGCTGAGTGTTACTGAAGCGAGTTATCGGTTTAGGTTTGAGTTTTGAGCAGGGCTCACCATATACAGGGCAACTTCTAGAGCAATGTTTGCAATAACAGGAAACTATGTGTGTCAGGGGAACTAATTTTACTTTTCTAAACCAGGATCACATTTAATCTGCGATGCTTTTGTTCCACTGCAGAGGGGTCTCACAGCTCAAATAGACTGGGATGCAACTGATCAGATGTTGTATTACAGCAACTCTAATACACACAAATGTGTTGGTTTTTTTTGTACAAAAACGTGATGAGGACGGAGCACAAAACTGGTCAGAAAACTTTAGTTTTAGATCATGCATGCATTAACGTTGCATTTCCACAGGATGCAGGCAGCTGTAATGGATTCTCTCATTTGAAAATAGTACATTTCCATCAGAGAATAGCACATCCAGTACGATAAGAAGGATCCTGGCCTTAGTAAAGAAAAGTTAGCATCAAGGTACCTGAGCAATGCTTCCCATTAATGTTTAATATCACCCAGGTGTCATAAGTCAAAGGCCCACGATGCATGAGGAATATTTAGTAAATTAACTGATGTAGGAAAAAGAAAAATGACCAAAAACTGGGGCAAACCTAAGATAATGAGTTGGTGCATTAAGAGACAAAAGAATAAGTAAATACATCTGTCTAGCGCATTGCTTCATAATGTTGCCCAGTAGGTTTGTTGCGATGTTTCGTGAGGGCCAGTTAGTGTAACAGCAGTTAAACAGCAGTCATCCCAGACTGAAAGAGAGCCTAAGAGTGATAGGTATTACCTTTTATACACATGCATCTATAGTACACACCTTTGTGGTCGTGTATGTACCTCGTAACTTCAGTAAAAGTAATAACTTACTTTTTATGTTCTTTTTTTTTTAGTATTTGTATTTTCCCTTGGCCCATGAAACCAGTCATGCATTGGCCATTTGTTTCTTCAAATCAAACTATGTGGAGGCCTGTTATTTGCATGACAGCAGGAGTTGTATTTGTGTCTCACTGATCACTAGCTGCCCCCCACCCCCAGGCCTCATCACCTCATCGACCTACAACAGCAGAGAGATGCTCACAATGCTCGCAAACCATTGGGAATCCCAACCAAAGTTGCCCACCTGAGACACACTTATGTTGTATAATTATATCTGGCAAAGTAACAAAGGTGGACGCAGCAATGCATCCGCCGACACCAGACGTACACGGGCGGGATCAGCAGATCACTTTACACGACTCGGTGTATTGAAGGATGAATAAAACCCAGGGGAGCTGCTCTGCTGCTGCGAGGGCAAGTTCCTGCGAGGTTTTAGGACAAGCTGGTGGCCGTCCGTCTGTATCTCTTTCACTGTCGGCCCACCCTGCTCGCCCTGAGCTGCATCACTGGCAAGACGTGGAGTGGATCCCAGCCAGAAGCCATCAAAGCCACTGCATAACTGGATCAGGACCCTCCCCCCCTCCCCACCATGATGAGTGAGCGACCCGCCCCACACACACACCCCCGCCACAACCCAACGCCAATGTGCTTGGGCCTCCGTGCCAAGCCTCAGCGCCAGGCCTCATCACTGGCCCAGCTGGCATGGCCCCGATCAGCTGGATTTGCTATAATCATCTTAGGTCATCTCATTCACGCTGGGGACAGAGTGAATGTCCGTCAGCTCTTCAACCAAGGCCAATGAACCGCACCAGGCCTGAACAACTGCCCTCCTTCTGGCTAAATTTCCACTGAAATACCCGTTTAACAACTGCTATTAACATTATTGTTAAACAAGGTAGGATACTTCACACAACGAAGATGTCTCCTCGAGGGTACAGGGGGAGTGTCGCAACCTTTTTAAGAGCTAAAAAAAAAAAACGTTGAAATGAGACATTGTGTTTTGTCTTCTATTGCTGGCCAGACACCTAGTCCTGCTAGCTGCATACAAGCCTGCCTAGTCCATCTCTCTGTCAAGCTGGGATGTCTGGGAACATGGTGTGTGTGTGTGTGTGTGTGTGTGTGTGTGTGTGTGTGTGTGTGTGTGTGTGTGTGTGTGTGTGTGTGTGTGTGTGTGTGTGTGTGTGTGTGTGTGTGTGTGTGTGTGTGTGTGTGTACACCAAGAGGCGTGGTAAGGAGGGATGGGCAGAGAGTTACAGAGGTTAATGGTAAATCAGCCAAACCAAAGTCACACACTCACCCACCACACACGACCCACCCTGCCCCCCCTGCTCCCCCTCCTTCCTCCCCATCCATTTGTCCGTCCATCCAGCTACCCAGTCCCCCTTTCCCCCTCCCACTCCCTCCTCCTCTCCACCGCTGCGGTCGTGTCCCGGCTGCTCGTCCCTCAGTCCCAGCCGTTGTCCTTGATCATGTGGGCCAGCTCGATGATGAACTTGCCCTCTTTATACTTCTGACTGCTCTCAAAGGCATGTTCCTGGAGGGTGTGGCAGAGGGCAGGAGAGACAGAGACAGCATTTAATTCAGATGACAGATGGACAGAGAATAATAACGTGTCTATTTCTCTGATACAGAGTAGGAAAGTATAGGGAAAGACACAGCATTTAAAAAAAACCTGCTCAGGACAGTGTTTTCAATCCTTGACTCAGCTCTGGCTGGTGTCTGCTGTTGGCTCTTTGGAAGCTGGTTATATAACCATCAGTCACTACACACTGCAGAGGAGTCTGCACAATCAACTCTGATCAGACTGGATTGTCATACCTTATATTAGCAGGAGCACGTCTCTAACTTAGAATACTTAGAATATGCCAGAGGAAAATAAAACAATAAAGACAAAAGGCCACAGGTTTGAGCCTTGCACCAGCCTGAGGTAGAGTCAGTTCTAATTTTGCAGGCTGAAACATGAGTTTCTCCTGTTAGGTGTGTAATCCAAAAATTCCTCTGGAAAATATGAATGGGATTTATAAGAAAGGCCAGAGCCAGAGTCTGAGCTCCACAGAGGCTTATAAGCTTGAAGTGTTTTGTACATTTTAATGACATACTGTAAACCCAGTAAGAGTAAATAATGAAAATTCAAGGATCAAAAACTCTGGTTAACTAATACTGTTAAAATATTGACATTTCCATCCGCCTCAGCTGTGCTTTGTCTTTAGTCCTAATTAGCAGATGTTAGCGTGCTAACATTACTTCAATATCATCAATATGCTAGTTGCCATTGTAAGCGATTAGGCATGCTAACATTAGCATTTAGTGCAAAGCAAAGTTTTTTAACGAATTATTGTTTTAACTAATTGATTTTAAGAGTAGAACAGATGTGTGTTAGGATTGTATATTTATTTGATTAACAGCTATTTCTCATGTTGGTCGCTGTATGTATATCTAAATAATGTTTTATGGTGGAAAATGTTTTTAAACCCCTTTAAGTAAACACTGTACACAGGCATTATACTGACACAGTTCCGGTCTTTAAAACTGTTTCGTACTTTTTGGATAACACACTGAAAAGAGTTGCTAACGCCAACAAATGGAACAAAATGACAACTTCTGCTTATTTCTGTAAGCCTCACACAGCAGGCCGATACAAATGTTCTTTCACTGTGGAGCGTCTGTACCTTGTTTTGTCTTTGGCTATTTTGGTTTCAGATCTGCAGATGCACGTTATCAGATTTCTCAGTGTAGAAGTGCAGTAGGTCAAGACTCTCAGTAGAACTTTGACAAGTGCAGAAAATCAACACTGGTGCAACTGATATTAATGGCAGCCCTCCATTAGGTCCTATCTAATGTCTGCGAACTTGTGCATGCATGTGACCTCTGTTTTCTTTGCCTTGTGGGGTCCTGACAGGAATAGAAACTACCCAGAGAAGTAGCTACTTTTGACGCTGGTTTACCAGGTGTTTACCAGGCATCAAAAGGAAAAAGGTTATTTTTAGGGCAGAGAGGTTAAAGATCTAGGCTTAAGGTGAGACACAGCGGTTAGAGGTTAGGCAAAGAGCGCTGGTCAATAGAGTCCTTCTCAGAAGTCAAACAACAAGGATACTGTGTGTGTGTGTGTACATGTGCGGGTGAGTTAACCCTTTAAGGGCTCAGTCACGTGCCCTGTAATGTAAACTCTCACCTCCATGCTGACAGGGTTCACCAGTGACAGCTGCACAGGCTCTGCTCTGTTAGTATATGGAGACAGCTAAGATGTGTGGATCTTGTTTTGTTCACCCTGACAGGGGACCTAAAATACCATCTGTACTAAATACATACTGCATGTGTGACATGCTATATCACAGCTTTACAGAGACTTTGAGCATACACAAAGCTCTAATATTAGCCAGTGAAGCTGTCAACATCACTGTAAGTGTTAAAATTACAATGACAATCATTAACACTTAGCTAAATGAAGTAGACATCTAGTCTATCACCACTACAATATCAACTATAAAATCTACTACTATATGTTTACTCTTAAGTGTGAGAAACCTACTAAGTGATAAATTGAGCCCTGATCAATATGTTTTTCAATTCCACAAAACATAAAAAACTCTTCACAAGTCACATACGATAAATTAAGATCTATCCTTCTTGTCTCTAACCATTCTAAGTCTATCTAATTAATAATTCAGCCCCACAGCTGTAGCACTGCATTGACCCTGAGAGGAGTGGAGGTTCAAACATAATTAGGGTGCAAATAAAATTAGGGATGTGTTATAATAGCAACCTCCCAGTTTATCATCAGCTAACCTTGGATGCAGTTTGTGGTGCTGTGCATCAAATCAGCCAAGGACACTTACATATTTCCAGCCCAGAGTCGTCTTGCAGTTCTCGCAGTAGATATCTGCTACAGCATGCAGGCCTGTGAGCAAAACTCTCTCCTCTGCAGGGCCACACCCGACGTTCACCCTGAGAGAGGGAAAGTCAGTGTGTGGGGAGGAAAGTAGAGAGGAAGGAGACACAAGCAGAGACAGAGTGAGAAAAGTGTAAAAAAAACAGTGAACGTGTGAAAGTGGCTCAAGTTGCTCTGTTGCATGTACTGTATGATGTGCCCAGAGTGAGTCACTTGCCTCACACCCACTCACACAGCGCATACTGATAGGGCACCAGGCCATGGAGCATAGATTCAAACAGCCTAATTTTCACACTCAATTCAGCTGATAATGACAGTGCTCCGAGGCACGGGCTGGCTCTGTCTACACTGGAGCCTCAAAAACAACAGCAGGCTTACTTGTCTCCTGCGTGTCTAGTATGGTTTTCCTAACACATAAAGTCAGCCATTTCTGAAATGCAACAAGAGAGGTTTACTCACACTGAGTTGAACAGGTAGGCTCTGCCCTGGCTGCCCTGGAACGACTGCACAGACAACATGAGACAAAAATTAAAAGGCTGCAACAAGAATCTGCCCTTTCATACAATGTAATAAAAACATATAAGCATGCTGTTTTGGTGCCATAATGCTTCACTTAAATAAGTGCCCTGGTTTGGTTTCCTTATAAAACCACCCACATGCTGATTTGAGACAGGCCTTTACTTAAACAGAGGTTCTTATTTTAAAACCTGTACACAAAATCTATTTTAATATCTACTTTAAATTGGTGTGTAGTTGCCCACTAACAGCCAATATACTATTGTAACATCACAGGTGACTTGCGGCTAAGTAGTTTAACGAATACCAACACAGGCTATATTCTGCCACAGGACAAAAGCTTGTACTGAAGAGACACATTAACCAGATTTATCTAGAGCGGTTGTGTTACCACAGGCAGAAGGCCTTTATGCACAGGTGAGCGTGTTTCCATAACTGTGTGTGGAAAAAGTGATACTGCATTCATAATCCAATTCACTAACCAGCTTATAATATAATCCATCCACAGGCAACAGTGTGGTGGCAGCTGACGCAGACATACAGGTGTTCAACCTGCTGTTTATTTTGTAATTCCTCATCCATTCTTCCTCTTTTAAATCTTCAACACTTGTCCTTTTAATTGCAGTTAACCCTCGTACATTACATTCTGTGATATTAACTGTGCTATAAATTGAAGAGACAAAAACAAAACATAAAACACCTCTGTGAACAAGAGGCCCTTTGTTTTTCAGTGTGTAATAATTAGCTGCCTGAATGTAAGTACTGTCCTGATGGTTTCCAGGAGCAACCGCTGCTGGTAAGACGAGACAAGTCACTGGAGTAGAGTGCCGCCACTGCCGCCGGTTACCTTGGAGATGAGCTCGTCATGGTTGGCCAGGTGAGCTCGGCAGTGGATGCAGCTGTAGGTTCGGTGGCAGCTCGGCAGGTACGCCTGGAAAGTCTTGGAGCGCGTCATTCTGACCATGGGCGGGGTTGGCGGGCGGTGCAAGAAGGGACTGCCAGCCCAGGTCGGCTCACAAGGGAAGCACCGCAACACACAGGTGAGGGCCGTGGTGGGCGGTGGGTCGGGAGGCGAACACCTGAGCACAGGGAAGAAAAAAAACAAAAAACAGCAGCTAATGGTTACATGGTTGTGTAACAGCTGCTTCTTGAGGCTGATGATGCAAACTGAGCCACAGGTGTATAATTGCTGATGGGAATACAGTCTGCTCTGAGGCGTTAGAGAATTCACCAACCTGCTTGCATCTGTGAAACTCTTAAAACCGCAGAAAGCTATAATGTGATGAGACGTCTTGCATTATTAATAAGCCTGTGTCTCAGGCTGTGTCACTAAATTTCACATTTCATTTTAAAGCCAAAAACACTGAAGGATGTCGACTACTATTCATTCAAACATGGCACAGGTTTCCCCACACAGGAAACCACCACATCTAACAAGTGGTCAGAAACTGGTCCCAGTCAATCAAGAGAACAGTTTGTGCTATCAAAGCAGGAACAGACACAAAAAAGGGAACTATTTTGATGTTTGTTTAGTTTAAGGTGCTCAGCCCTCCACTTTGGTACAGACTGGAATATCTCAACAACTGTTGGATGAATTGCCATGAAATTTGGTGCAGACATTCATGCTCCCATCAGGATGAATTATAATGATTTTGAAACCCTGATTGTTCATCTAGAGCCATAACCCAGTTAGCAAAGCTAGCATGGCTATCAAAGTAAACACAACTGGATGAATATATCGGCAATCTGTGGTGGTTGTTTTATTTGGGCCAATAATTGTCCTCTTGTTTTGCTAATTTAATGAGAATTCAACCTGGTAAATAATTAACCTGTATGTTGGTAGATACTAGCAGTGGAGTTAGGCCATATTTTATATGTTCTTGTTGCACTGATTTCCATCTTTCACAAAATGGGGCAGTGACTAAGTGACAGTGAAGCTGTCTTCACTGGTTGCTGTCCAGTAGATTGGTGCTGATAAGCAATGTCAATTCATAAATCATATTTGAGAACTAGATCAAAGACCTGATCATTTTATAGCATATGTTATCCCCACCTGGTCATTTGGGAGCTACAAGTGGAGGTGTCCTTCATCGGACTCCTTTCCAAATAGTGGCAGACAGCTGTTCAGCCTGTCTTTACAGGCACACGCAGCACGCACACCTGCACGAATATACACGGGCAATCACTGGTTTCTGGATTGATGGTGGCATTAACATAAACATTATACCTGCTACAAATCACCATGTTAGCATTTTAGCACAGGGTGTGAGCTCACAGAGATGCAGACATGGCTGTGGACTCTTTGTCTTGTTTAAACTAAAATACCAAATATCTTCGAGTGTGAGCACTTCCTGCTTTCCTCCAGTTTTATATCTTTGTAACTGTCATTAGCTGCAGGTACCGGTTCTCATCCAGCTGTCTCTATTCTGCTCTGACTGCTGGCCTTTTCAGTGCACACAGGCAGCGAGGCTAGCTCACATTCTGTGTTTAAGTCTACGAGGCTGCAGAGATAATCTGCTTAGCCTAGCACAACTGTGAGGATCGTGCTATGCTCTCTCCATGATATCCAAATAGACCTAGCCCTTAAAATACTTCTGCTGGTATGCCCTGGTGACTGAGAAGATTAGCAAGCTGGCCTGGGAACCCATCCCAAAGGCTTGAGGCCAGGAGGACAGAAGTATGTTTTGACTAACTGTACAGGACCTTGTGGTGCAGTCAAAGTCTTTGTGGTTTTATTGCTTAATGTAACTTTAATTGTGATTTCAGCACTGTAGCTATGCTGCTAAACACATCCCATCAGTCACAGGATTTAATCTAGTTTTATCCCCCAGTGGTGCTTTTCATAAAGTCGTTGAGGAGCCTCACTAAAACACAACATATGCACCCTTTTATTGCAACCCTTTTATTGGCTTTTATCTATTTCATCTATTACTCTCTCTCATTTAAATTAATACAAAAAGAACAACCTTTCTAACCAAAAAAACTATATACTTTTTGTAGTTTATTAGACTATGAGTCTATATATAAAAATTCTTTTAAAACTTTTATGTGTTGTTTCATCACCTTCACAATACAAAACATGTTGTCCCTTTCTGTCTCTTCTCCTTCCTGTCTGTCTTTACTGAACCATCTGGAAAAACTAATAAAATACTGAATGGGAGCATGAGGCCTCTGTGAGTTCAGGACAAACAACAGAGAGAGAGAGAGGGAAAGAGAGAGAGCGGCCTCTTTACTTTACTGCCCTGCAATATGATTGTTTTTAGTGTCGGACGGAGGCTGATAAAGGCTCCAGTGCTGATGGGAAGGACCGGGGATATAAATAAATAAGGCAGAGAGACGTGCCCTTGTTTTCTCTCCTCTGACTCGATCCCAGCAGCGTGGGATTGGGGCACAAAGACACGCTCAGTGCAGTTGTCAGAGCTGACCCCAGACACACACACACACACACACACACACAAACACACACACACACACACACACCGTAACACACATACAGACTGATGTTTAACCCAAAGCATGTTTTATCCTCTCGGTCATTTCAGGATTGAGGACAAGGAAGCATCCGGTCCTTGAATGAACACTATTGATACGTGATCTATCAGGAAACCTTTTCCCACTTAATACATTTATATTTGCATGCTGTTTTGTTACAAGAATGTAACTATAGCTGAAACGATTTGTGAATTCGTGAATGTTTTTGGTTCCAGCTTCTCAACTGTGAAGATTTGCTCACTGTAAACTGAATATATTTGGGTTTTGTACTGTTAGTCAGACAAAACAAGACATCTGAAGATATCACTTTGAGTTTAAAGAAATTGGTTTGGTTTGGTTTTTAATCATTTTCCTGCAGGCTACAGATTATTGATTTATCAGTCAATAATGTAAATAATTGTCACTCTCAGTCCTATACTTGATATCATATTTACAGCAGGATTAAAGTTAAGTAATTAGTCTTAGGTACTGGAGGTAATCTAGGGAAATAAGCTTCAAACCTGAGCTTCAAATTTAATTACATTAAATTTAAGCTTCTTCTTTTAAGCCTCGACCGCTGTGTTTGCCACAAAAGGACCAGATTAATGTCTAAATTGTAAACGTGATGTCCATCACAGCTGAAGCCAGACGAGACAGACAGGTTGTTTACTCATACGAAGTGCTGCAGGTTTGCTGTAACAGTTAGCCGTCAGCATGTTAACGTAGTGCATCTCATGATGCGCTAATGTGCCTTTAACAGAGTTGATAGTAAGCAAAAGTGCAGGATTACACACCTTCTCATGGGTCATACATAATCCATGTGGAGCTCTCTCTGTGTATCATCTACCGTCGCTCTCTGAAGAATCACTTCACAACAGCCCAAACAACAGTGTGCCAGTGTATGTCAGCAGCTGTAGATGAACACTGATACAACTTGGAGGGCTGGGCGCTGGGCATGATTGATTGACTGCTCAATTAGTTGACTGACAGAGAATCAATCAGAAACTATTCTGATATTAAATTAAGTATTAAAGCCATTTTTCAAGAGAGAAATGCCAACCACTCGTTAGTGAGGAATGACAACATGTTTTCTCTCAGCTGAATATCAGTGGGTTTTGGGCTGAGGACAGAGCTCAGGCTCTGGTAACTCTTTACAAGCATTTATTCACTCTTCCCTGACATTTTCTAGATCAAATAATTATCCAAATTATTAATGGTTAATTTTAGCACTAGGGAGGTCGGGGCTTTAACTGAGTATGCATAAATCCCACTGATTTGGCCATGATATTTCTTTGACCCTGTATAAAATGAGTGAGTAACAGTCATTAAAAGTTTCGTTTGTTTCGTTCACACTTCGTGATGAGAGAATTACAACACTGAAGAAAAGCTCTCAGGCACAGGCATTAGTCCTGGACCTGTTCGAGGGAGGACTATGACAGCGTTTGACATTTTGTAACAATTTCCATCAGTTTCCAAGAAGAGGACAACACTCATCTTGGTGGGTGGACATGCTTGAAAACCATTTTGCAAGGCAACATTGTTTGTGGGAACAAGGATGTTGCTGACGCGCTGTAAAGTGCTGACGCAAAGAGTCAATCCAGGCTGCTTTGCACTAAAAAAACCTCTTTGACAGAAGAACAAATTGCATAAATGATCAGATGACTGGAGAAACCGATCGCAGGGCTCCAGACAGACTCCAACAGCAGAAAATGTTATCAGAACTGACACGTCAGGGTGAAGACTGTCTGCGTAACCTCAGTGTGTGTCTTTGGTGTTTGTCCCTCTTTTACCAGTTTATCTCTCAGCCTGTCCGCCTGCGTCTTCTCCTCATCTGTCTCTACACCTCTCAGCATGTTTGTATGTTTATTTTTCTTCTGCTGTCACTCTGGCTATTCATCAGTCCCCCCCGCGGGTCATTTGAGGTCACCAAGCTGTCCAATCTGGTCATTTCTGGGTGTCATCACAAAAGGCTACGTGCCACGAGTCTCAACGGCCAAAAGGGCCCTTGTATCCCAACAAAAAAACCTTTGTTATGTAACGCACTGATGCTGCCGCTGCTGATGCTGCTTCTGACAATGATCGAGAGCAGGGGAAAGAAAGACAGAGGGGAGGAAAAGATACGAGGAGGGGTGGGGGAGAGATGATGAGAGTCGGGCTAGGGACAGGGAGTTAGCTAAATGAACAGAGAAAGACAAGAGGGAAGGAGGAGTGTGTGTCCCCTCAGCGCTGCATGAGCTGTGTGTCCTACGCTGCCCACGAGCTGCACCGACACGATTTCTGTACTTTGTGTACTTTCATGGCACTCGCTCTCCATTCAGTGTTACACCGAGGCCAACAGCATACAGCAGCATGACATCACTGACTAGAAGAGGAGAAAAAACTCCTCTCCGCCTCCCCCCTCATATCAAATCTCACTGATGAGGCGATGCTTCTGCATCCCAGGTGTGTGTGTGTGTGTGTGTGTGTGTGTGTGTGTGTGTGTGTGTGTGTGTGTGGGCTACTATGTTTTATTTGTACTCGCTTCTACTTCTGCAAAGAGGCAGGCAGTTTTATAGATGCTGACGCCTGTTTTCATGCGCTTTTGACACAGATTTGATTCAGAAACACACTTTGAATGCTCATTCTTGCTCCTTCATTGTCGCTGTAACTCATACTTAACTAATTCATGTGCGTGTATCTTTTCTGAGGTGTTATTTCTGAGAGGCTGAGCACTCTGTAGGCACAACACACTATGCACAACTTTTGTTTACGTACACAAGTCCTGTCTGTAAAGGATCACCTTTCAAGGCCCGCAATTCTCTGACCCGCATCTTCGATTACTGCGTATTGACCCCTCACATGATCAATAACTATCTGCACGCACGCTCTGTGATGAAAACAGATCGCAAAGAGTGGACAGGTTGTGACTTGATAAGGGTGTCTGCTCTTGAACTGACACAATGAACTCACGTGTGCTGTATTTTGTAGATGTTTTTTATTATTTGGGAGGGGGTGTCAGCATTTCCACCTGCTTTTCGACCTGTCACTGACTTATACAGGACAGCAGAGTGACAGTGTCACATCATCTAGGTGTGTAACACATCAAAAACGCGCAGAAACACGCGGGTTTGACGTTTTACAGCGTGTGTGTGTGTGTGTGTGTGTGTGTGATTAATGGGATGAATCAGGTCACAGGCAGTGGCGCACTTTATCTGGGGCAGAACTTCAGCCACCACACGGAGCACAGATGGTGGGAATGCCTCGGCTCAGCAATGCTGAAAAAACACACGCACGCACGCGCACGCGCGCACACACACACGCACAACTTGCTTCGACAAGCTCTAACATCTGCAATGACATCGGCAGATCGATGAGAATCAGGTGATTGCCGTCAAAGTTTATCATCACATCCCTATTACATGATGACCTGCACCGATCGCCGCCGACGTGCACGACCACGGCCATGCGCGTGCACGCGGATGATGGCGCATACGTGCAGGACGGCCACCACACAACAACAGCATGCGTCCTAATAATAACTACAACACACTGTAGCCCCACTGCGGAGTAGACTTCAGCATCCCATCCACGGAGAAAACATCAGTCCACACATGAAGAGGAGTTATGACAATGATCTGATGCGTTGGCAGGATACAAAACCACGAACTTGTCTTTTTGTTGTAATTTCACAGCATGTGTACCTGCTGTCGATGTTAAAAGTTGCCTCGATTAAAGAAAAGTACCGGGCAGGCTGCATATGACTACCTAATGAGCTCCACAGAGCGATATGAAAACAGTGCGTAACAACAAATGCAGTAAGAAATAACGCAGGGGAAATCATTTTACCTTTGAAGGAAAGAAAATGCGGATCTCCACGTAGCCTAGAAAATGTCGCACCTCCTCGGTTTTCCTCGTGGCAGTGCCAATCCTAAACCCCGTCTCGCATTCCTTCCCAGACAAATTTTCCTCTCCTCTCCGGCCCTGGCAAGTCCTGCAGAGACGCAATGTTTTGACGCGCAGCGATGCCCAGCAGAGTTTAGAGGAGGCAGAGAAGAGAGTGCTGAAACAGCCAGCCGGAGCGAGATGACTCACTCCCACCTACTTCCGTGTTCGCAAGCAAACCGTTATACCGCTTGTATGGATTCTTTTATTAACAGGGCACAGTCAGTCTCTGCCCTGCGTCTGCTTTTTTCATGTTTCGTTTAGACGTTTAACGGTGTGACTCTGAACGTCTGTTACGTTTACCGTTGTAATACCGAGAAATATTTGTAGCTAATGTAGTCCAAACACCACGCCGCGCATGCTCAATGTAACTATAGCGACAGTGTTTGACTCTCTCTTGCGTTATGTTTTTGGAGTAAATAATTTACACCTTTTTATATTTTTTTTATATTTGTCTTGTTGGCAGTTTTTTTTTTTTTTTTTTTTGTTTGTTTTTTTGCTAATTTCATGCAGTTGTGCCTGCCCACTTTACACAGAGGCTTTTTTCAAGTTTTTACTCATAGGCTTGCTTAACGAGAGAACGGTCAAAACGTTGTATTTTCGTAACATGGTGGTAGGAACATTCAACTTTGTTAATTTACTGTTCGTAGTGACTTATTCGCTCCTACTCATGTACAAATTGTTAAAAAAAACAAACAAAAAAAACAACCGATAACACGGCAAGTCATGATTGCACGGTCCGAAGGAGGTGAACTATCTTGACAACCTTTGGTTAAAAAAAATTCACACTATTGACTTAATGAATAAGTGACGGCTGCGTCAGCCAATCAGCAAACTGATAGGGCATAGCAACACCGCGCTTATTGGTCGACGGTGGAAACAAGTAACCAATTAAATCACTGGATTCTCACATTTTTTCACTGAACTCTCTAGAAAGCATGCTGGCTACCTGTGAGTGTAGTTTTATCAAAGAACTTCAAGCACGTGAGAAGCACGTCAGACCTCACCTGTTCCTGTAAAAGCGAGTAGGAGATTCTCAGATAATAAAATATGTCCAGCATCAGTAACTTTTCCGCTGGGGGAAAACTTAAATCCCTCCAGTCTACAGCGCCACCTGTTGTCAGTCTGCAGGTGGTTACCAAACTTCAACATACCCAAGAACCAAAATATCTGTACAAACTGGCAAATATATATAAACAACGTTACAAAGCTGTTCTATTATACATACACCACATATATGACAATATATTTTTATAGGTTTTATTGATATTGATAAAAATGCTCTTTTTCATGAATTTCTCTCCATACAGTGTGGGATAAGGCATTTTGATGGGCCCAAGCAGTCAGGTCCCACACACTGGTTCTTTCAAACTCACAACATATTCAAACACAACAGATTATCAAAAATTCATTTGATGCATGCAAAAGAAATGTACACTCACTACTGCACAGGTTGTGTAATCAAAAATATTGTGGAGTATATTCATTAAAGTAAGATCTGTAATACGATTGGTAGATAACAAGCCTCTCTCTCAAGGTGTTTTCAAAACAATGTAAATTCTCAAGACATCAGATTTACACCTGTGCAGATTTTACTAACAACTTTACACACAACAAACCAAAGTAATTAAAACTCCAATACTGTTTTGACTGTAAAATACCAAACGACGTACCAGTACATTCAACCCAATACTACATTCATTACTGACCCTCACTGCGTAGTCACAAGTTCGAAACAGAGAATGCCAGTGGTATGATAATCCTAATAATCTTTACATGTTCAAACTGTGACACCCACAGCGAGGAATTGCTCATCAGCCTCTGGCCTTAATAATTTTCAGTTTGAAATGACAGCAATACAGCGATCAATCAACATCTATCAGTGCATCTATTGTGTTGCCAGTTCACTTTAAAGCCTGTAAGTGTTCATATTTCTTAAATATGAAGTTCAATGCTGTTGACAATCACATTAACACAGGTGAAAAAGTACCACTCGTTACTAAAATAAGCTAAATTAAGTTGCTTATTTTGTGCAAAATTTCTCTCAGGTTCATTCATCGACAAATAACAACTCAGTCGCTCCATTAGATTTAGAGAAAAGTCTAGACACCAAGCAGCTACACATAAATGTACAACTACGTTACAACCCATTGGCTTTAAAGAGAAACAACATATAAAAACTGTTTTTTTTACAGAACAATCCACAGTTAAACTGAATTTAACTTGTGTTCAAACTTAGTGTAAATATGTCTGACCTCAGTCCTCACACTGTTCATTTGATACTAAAACTCTGAGCTGAGGACTTTGTGTCTGCACCCTGTTGTTTATGACAAGTTTTTGTCTGCATCTGGCACATATAAAAATATCTCACAACCAAATTGGTAGAACTGAAAAAATACTTTCAAGTCAAAAACCATGAATCTGTTATGAACTTCTAAGACTGATAAGACTTTTTCCCATCTTACAGATATACTTTGAAAGGTTAAAGCAACAAAATGTAACTTTTAAATTATGACTCGTGGCCTTGGCAGCCACGAGTCATAATTAATTCTGCCGTAATTAATCCCTCGCTGGATATTGGAGATGAACAGTGGCTTTTAATGACTTCCAAGTCTTTTTCACTGATCTACAATTGGGCATTACTCTTGAACTTGCTGGGCCTGGCTCCACAGTTATATAGCGTAAGAACTGGTGTTAGAGACGCGGGATGGGAATGAGAGGCACCTCCCTATTACAAGTCAGTGTAACATCAAACTGATTCTGAACCGGTTGTTTTAAGGTAAAATAGTTACATAATGTTGCTTTAAACAGCTGCATATTACTAATACTAATCTCACACTGTTGTCTAGGTGTGCAGCGAGGGAACAAAGAATCTGCAAAGACCACTACTCAAAGGAGACAATAATATGTAGCAGGTACAGTATCTGACCTTTAAGTGTATTTTATGTGAATGAAAATACAAAAGTGTGTGTTACCAGTGCAGTAAAACTGGCTGTAAAACACAGTGTGAGGGTAGTAGCCTGCTGGAATGCGTGCAGTAAAAGTGGGTGCGTGTTGTGGGGGGGGGGGGGGGGGGGGTCTGGGCTGGCAGGTCAGTCAGGTTGAAGGATAATCACTAGTGTGTGTGCGTGTTTGTGTGGGGTGTTGCAGTGAGGTAGATTTTGGCAGGTCACTGGAGCTTAGACATGCCATTCTTGTCCATGAAATCTTTAAGCCTGGTGGGAAAATCTGTCATAACTCCTGTGGCTCCCAAGTCAAATGCCCTCTGGAAGTCGTCCTCGTCATTCAGCACCCAAATGTACACCTGAAACCAGATGCAGGACTTGTACAGTTAAGACAACACACAGCAGAGGGAGTCAAGAATGCTCCTGTACTCTTTTAACACAAGTGTTAGCTGCCACTCTGGCCTATTTTTGAACTTGTAGGAACCACTGACATTTGCCAGTAACTGCTTTTAACCACAGTGCGGCTACAACAAACGGCTCTCACCGCGCAGACAGGCTCCGTATTAACATTTCATACGGTGGAAAGTTTTCCAGTCATTCTTGGAAGTAAAGATAATTCAGGGAAAGTAACTTAGCCTTGACACAGATCTGTCTGTGTATTTAGTTTCTCTCCACTACATTTCATGTCAACACTGGATCCACAACGGACTACAATGTAAACAAACAAATGTGGAGCTCGAAGAAAGAGTAGAACTGAAACAATACTACAATAAATTGATGAGGACAACTGTAGAGGGTCCACAGCAGCAGTTTTACCTGTATGCCCCGGGCAGTAAGATGCTGAAATAGAGCTTTCCTCATCAGCAAACTGCAAGAGTAAAAATAAACACTCATCAGCAGGGAGAAACTGCAAGTGTAGCAAAGGTATAAGGTAGTGTAGTTGTAGAATTGTAAAGGTTTTGCATTAATCATAGTCACACAGTAATGTACAGTATGTGAGTACAGTATCCACAGTTAACAAACTGGTCAGCACCTCGCAAAAATAAAAGCATATAAAGTGATCGATGGAGGGGAAAACACAAGCTGAGGTGATTAAAAAGCCTAATTATTCAGGTATACAAGTTTAAAACCATTATTTTCTAACCAGATTGAGCCACTCTGGAATTAAAATAAAGAAGACAAATGGGTGACTTACGTGTCTGCCAGCCAGGTGATGAACCGCTGACTCCTTGTTAATCTGTCAGGATCCTTTAGTCTGCACAATCACACAGAAAAATAAAATAGTTTTAAGTATCGTTTTTAGTAATTTTACAGGTTATATTATGTGTAAAATAATAACATGCAGCTAAATTTACTCAGGATAAAACAGCTAAAGGAACAAGTTCAAGACACATTCTAGGGAGTGCTGAAGTTCATTCTAGGAAAACAAAGGAAATCATTAACTAAAACAGACGTAAATGTGATGGGCTGGAAGAAAATGTACGCAACACACGTCAAACAAAGATTCCTAATCGCATAATAACATCTCAAACACAAAGATTAATGATCCGTGTACCTACAATAACAGTGCAACAGTGTTTGAGTGGCAAATTTGTATTAAGCAACTGTTTAGTGTGACATAAATACTATAGGACAACAGAAGTGTAATAAAGGCAATCACTTAATCCTTAATGAATGTTCATGTATAATCTGCTCTGTGACCTTGATCCTTATGATCCACTTACTCACACCCTGCAGGCAAAGGGTGTGAATGTTTCTTTTAATGATAATTAGTGAGTGAGATCATCTTTCAAACAGCAACAAGGCCCAGATAACCGAGACAGAGAGGACACACACAAGGTGAGGTGGGTGCATCTGAATAAATATTTACAAGCCTGAATTAAAGATTTTAAAGAAAACAGAGTAAAATCTTACACATAAGTTTTGATTTAAGGAAGACAATCACATTGACACAATCAATTCTTAGCACAAGTTCCATATTCTGGAAATTTTCCAGGGCTTTCAACCACATCTTGTGGCCTTCATCTGTGTCTAGTTAAATACAGAACTTCAGAAACCCCTCCTGTCTCCTTTATCTGGCATCTGATGTGATGGTGTGTCTTATCTGCCACAAGTCCCGGAAATTTCCCAGAAACCAGACTTTGTTCTACTATCTCCAAGGTTGATAATGAATATTAAAACTCAATTCCACACACTGTTCACTCTGGCAGACAAGCTCTCATCATTTAAGTAGCATGTTTGTGGCATTAAGAGAAATTAAAGACAGTTTTCTACAGTTGATTAATGAGCCACAGCTAAAAAATGTTGCCAAAGTCTGTTGAACCTTCTTAGGTAGGCAGATTTTAATCTAGTGATTTGTTGTTTTTTTTAAGTTTTTTGTTTTCCTGAGACATGCTGCCTATATCACTTTGGCCAGCTCCTTCAAATGAACAGCAGGTTTGTTCATGTTTATGTCATTGGAACAAGATTATAGATTAATCCTGCTGTGACCCACTAAAACCTGCTACATTTGGTCATATAGACCATTTTGAAATTAACTTGAGCCAAATCTCTAACCTACTGCTATCACATGTTGTGTGTTTATAGACTGATACTGATATCTCTGTAGAGTGCAGTGTTACTGTTGTATCTTACTGACAAATTAGAACTGTAGAGGACTTGTATTGCATCATGCTGCACAACAACCATGGATGAATAATGAGACTATGGGCCCTGGGCATAGACATGTAAAAACCTCCAAGCCCTCCTACATGAGAGCAAGACTCACAGATTCAAACACTTTACATGGATCTCATTTCCACTTTCATTTTCATGTGTAAACTTACTTTGTGATAATGGAGGGCATGGGGATCTCTAGAAACTGCTCCTTGAGGGGAACAAAGGGCAGAAGGCCAGTGTAGAAGAGACCCAACAGCTGCAATACTCTGGGAAAACTGAACAACACTGGAATTCTGGGGTTCTGCAAAACACAACATACAATCAGGATTCAGGGTCAGTTCCCATGTGATTAATTCATAATTTGAGACAATTTGTTTGTTTTTCTGTTTGATAAAAAAAGATGAATATTGACTCCCCTGAACAGTGGATACAAAGTTATTTAGAATATTTAAATATCTCCATATGTGAAGTTTCTTGTAGGTCAGTACCTTATTCATCAAACTATCAGCCCTACTAGATGAAAAGAATATTATCACTGATGGCACATTGTTCTTTATTATCAGTGGTGATTCACTTCTGGAAATTATTAGAACAAATGTGAATTTATCCTGACAAGTAAATAATAACAAATAAATTAATAAGCTTTACATCCAGACACCATTAAAAGAAGGCCAAACATCTCATATAAAAGTACCTCTTTGTAACACTTCTTGACAATCTGATTGCTGGCGTTGCCCCACACTGTCAGATGCTCTCTGTCATACTTAACAACCAGTTCAGAGACCTGCAAGGATTGAAAAATTTTATTTTGCGATTTTGGTTATTTAAGAGCAGACAGTCCTTAAAGTTACAATGTACACCTTTTTTAACATCTGCCTGTTTACTTAAACCATTTCATACACACTGAGGTAACCACTAAGAAGGTTAAAGTACCAACAGAAAAAAAAAACCCAGAAAAAAACAGACCTTCTTAATGAGTGTGTCATTGTTGACCTTGATGTCAATGTTGACAGGGGTATTAGGAAAGGCATCAAAAACATCCCTGAGGAGAGGGATACGTCTGTCCTCTCCTCCTTCGCAGAAACACTCTGCACAGACAAGTCAAGAACACAGTCAGCTTCAGATTAAACTGAACATATTCCAGCTGTGTTTATTGTTTATTGTTTTATGTGGGTGGTGTTAGCCTTATAGTAACTACACCGGTCATGGTATGTGATGCTCACCCCTCTGGAAAGTTACACCCAGCTTGCAGAGATATGGAGGCAGCTCCTGCAGGGAGCACACAGCAGTCAGTGGTTATCAAACCTGAACTACAGTCGGAGTCT